>NC_140121.1:0-33922 GCF_964237585.1 Gallinula chloropus | reverse complement strand
CCTCCACCTCCTCTTCCTCCTCCTCCACCTCCTCCTCTTCCTTCTCCTCCTCCTCCTCTTCCACCTCTTCCTCCTCCTCTTCCTCCACCTCCTCCTCCTCTTCCTCCTCCTCCTCCTCTTCCTCCACCTCCTCTCCTCTTCCTCCTCCTCCTCCTCTTCCTCCACCTCCTCCTCCTCTTCCTCCACCTCCTCCTCCTCTTCCTCCACCTCCTCCTCCTCTTCCTCCACCTCCTCCTCCTCTTCCTCCTCCTCCTCCTCCTCTTCCTCCTCCTCTTCCTCCTCCTCCTCCTCTTCCTCCTCCCTCCTCCTCTTCCTCCTCCTCCTCCTCTTCCTCCTCCTCCTCCTCCTCCTCTTCCTCCTCCTCCTCCTCTTCCTCCTCCTCCTCCTCTTCCTCCTCCTCCTCTTCCTTCAGCTCCTCCTCTTCCTCCTCCAAGCCCACACTTCCTCAGAAGAGAAGATCCTACACAGGGTTGGAAGTCCAACCACCAAACACACGTTTACCCCTCATCCTGGACCCATGAAACATCCCAATCGCTGCACAGGAGCGGATCCAGGAGCAGAAAACCCACCTCTAGCAGAAGCCCTCCAAGTTGGGGACAAGAAGAAAGCCCACAGAGGGTTAAATTTGGGGGTGGGGAGAAGAACACCCAGGGAAAAAAGCCCTCAGGAGTGAGGTGAGGAAGGAGAGGCGAGCCTGCCTGGAGGAGGATGCAGTTGCCTAACGCTTCTCAACGCCTGCCAAGAACCACCACGTGTCCTCCGAGGTGGCTGCCAAGAAGTTTCTGAGCCAGGAAGAGACACAAACAGCTTCTCTAACCAGCTGGGTTGGGCTTTTGAAGGAGGGAGGTGGGAGCAGACAAGGGTTCAATCTTTGCCAGTCACAACACATAGAGGAGGGAGGAGGAGGAGGGGGTGGAAGCCACCGCCGTGCGCCAAGGACCTCCTTTGGAGAAGCCACCAACTCCTCCTGGAACAGCTCAGCAGCCAAGTCAGAGGGAAACAGGGAAAAGGGGGGGAGGAGGAGGAGGAGGAGGAATGTTTGGACTTTGAAGCTGTTTTAAAACCAAACAGGGAGTTGGAGTGTTGCAACCAACCCCCCTCTCCACCCCGGCTACATCACAGCCCGTGGTGGGACGGGCAGGAGGAGAGAGAACCCAACGGCGGCGTGTCCCCAGCGTGCTTCAGGGAGGGGGGTTTGGGATAGATTTGGGGGGCGGAAGGTGGAATTCAGGCTGGAAGATCATGGGGAAAGGGGGGAGGTGGAAAGATCTGGGGGTGTGGGAGAGCTGGAGCGGTTGTCTCTGCTTGTTTGGGGTGGAAACCATCAGCTGGAGAGCCCGAAACGAACGGTGACCCTCACAGTGACAAGGACCTTGGAGCCCATCGGGTTCAACTGCTCCTGTCCTGTGCTAAACCAGAGCCCTGAGCACCTCATCTCCCCATCTTAAACACAGCCAGGGGTGGGGACTCAGCCCCCTCCCTGGGCAGCCTGGGCCAGGCCCCTGTTCCAGGTCCTGACCCCATTCCAGGCCCCTTCCAGGTCCTGACCCCATTCCAGGTCCCTTCCAGGTCCTCACCCCCTTCCAGGCCCCTGTTCCAGGCTCCAACCCTGTTCCAGGCCCCTTCCAGGTCCTGACCCCCTTCCAGGCCCCTGTTCCAGGCCCCTTCCAGACTCCGACCCTGTTCCAGACCCTGACCCCATTCCAGGCCCCTGTTCCAGATCCCAACCCTGTTCCAGACCCGTTCCAGACCTTGACCCCATTCCAGGCCCCTATTCCAGGCTCCAACCCTGTTTCCAGGCTCCTTCCAGGCCCTGACCCTATTCCAGGCTCCTTCTAGGCCCCAACCCCATGCCAGACCCCAACCCTTTGCCAGGCCTGTTCCAGGCCTCAGCCCTTTTCCAGGCCCCAACCCTGTTCCAAGCCCGTTCCAGGCCGTGACCCTGCTCCAGGCCCCTGTTCCAGCCCTGACCCTGCTCCAGGCCCCTGTTCCCCATCCCCACAACTCTCCCAGGGAAGAACTTTCCCCTCCCATCTGCTCTGCCCCTGCCCTGGGGCAGCTTGAGCCCATTGCCCCTTGTCCCATCTCCTGTCCCCTGGCTGAAGAGACCATCAGCCACCTCTCTGCACCCTCCTGGCAGGGCAGGGGAGGTGGGGAGAAGGTCTCCCCTCAGCCTCCTCTTCTCCAGGCTGAGCATCCCCAGCTCCCTCAGCTGGATTCACCCTCCAGCCCCTTCCCCAGCCTGGTTGCCCTTCTCTGGACTCACCCCAGGTCCCCAATGTCCTTCTGATGCTGAGGAGCCCAGAACTGGTCCCAGCACTCCAGCTGCAGCCTCCCCAGTGCCCAGCCCAGGGGCACAATCCCCTCCCCAGCCCTACTGGCCACACTGGGGCTGACACAAGCCAGGATGCCCTGGGCTTTCCTGGGCACACTGCTGGCTGGTGTTCAGTCCCCCAACACCCCCAGGTCCTTCTCCTCTTGACAGCTCTCCAGACAGTCTCCCCACAGCCTGTAGCACCTGTAGGGTTGTTGCTGTGTCCCATGTGCAGCACTCTGCACTTGGCCTTGTTAAACCCCATCCCACTGGTCTCATCCAGCCTGTTCATGTCCCTCTGAAGAGCCTCCCAACCTTCAGACAAGTCAACACATCCCCCCAGCTCAGTGTCACCTGCAAACCCACTGTGGGTACACCCCATCCCTTCATCCAAAGACCAGACCTTGGAGAACACAACCCATGAGCAGCTTCCAACTGGATTTGGCTCCATTCCCCACCCCATTTTGGACCAGCCAGCCAGTTTTTCAAGCCAGCAGAAGGTCCAGCCCATCACCACCAGACTCCATCGAGGGCCACCACCAAGAAGCTGTGGTTGGTGGAACCTCCATCCCAACCCAGAGAGGTCAACGTTGAGGTTGGTTTGGGTACCGTTGGGAGCAGAGGGAGGAGCAGGTGACCTCTGTGGTCCCCCCTTGGGTATCTCAAAACATCCTGTTCAAGTTCTCACCACAGACCTGACGACTTCCTCCCTTCAACTCGTTGTTACACAGGGTGGATCCTCCCCCCCACCTCTTCCTCATGTCTTAACGAGCAGCGGAGGGTCCGCGACCAACACGAGACACCGACCACGTGGCAAAGCCACCTGCCCAGCCCAAAGCTCCTGGGTTTTCCCCCCTTTCTCAGCCCAAAAAAAGCTCCAGGAAAGGTAAAAATTTCCCTCCAGGTGGCCAGAAGATGCTGAGATCTTGGTTGGAGAAGAGCTGCCACCACCTCCTCCTCTTCCTCAGCCCACCACCTCCTCCTCCTTCCTCAGCCCACCACCTCCTCCTCCTCCTTCCTCAGCCCACCACCTCCTCCTCCTCTTCCTCAGCCCACCTCCTCCTCCTCCTCCTTCCTCAGCCCACCACCTCCTCCTCCTCCTTCCTCAGCCCACCTCCTCCTCCTCCTCCTTCCTCAGCCCACCTCCTCCTCCTCCTTCCTCAGCCCACCTCCTCCTCCTCCTTCCTCAGCCCACCTCCTCCTCCTCCTCCTTCCTCAGCCCACCTCCTCCTCCTCCTCCTTCCTCAGCCCACCTCCTCCTCCTCCTCCTTCCTCAGCCCACCACCTCCTCCTCCTCCTTCCTCAGCCCACCTCCTCCTCCTCCTCCTTCCTCAGCCCACCTCCTCCTTCCTCAGCCCACCACCTCCTCCTTCCTCAGCCCACCACCTCCTCCTTCCTCAGCCCACCACCTCCTCCTTCCTCAGCCCACCACCTCCTCCTTCCTCAGCCCACCACCTCCTCCTTCCTCAGCCCACCACCTCCTCCTCCTTCCTCAGCCCACCACCTCCTCCTCCTTCCTCAGCCCACCACCTCCTCCTTCCTCAGCCCACCACCTCCTCCTCCTTCCTCAGCCCACCTCCCCCTCCTCCTTCCTCAGCCCACCTCCTCCTCCTTCCTCAGCCCACCTCCTCCTCCTCCTCCTCCACAGCCCACCACCTCCTCCTCCTCCTCCACAGCCCACCACCTCCTCCTCCTCCTTCCTCAGCCCACCACCTCCTCCTCCTCCTTCCTCAGCCCACCACCTCCTCCTCCTCCTTCCTCAGCCCACCACCTCCTCCTCCTCCTTCCTCAGCCCACCTCCTCCTCCTCCTCCTTCCTCAGCCCACCTCCTCCTCCTCCTCCTTCCTCAGCCCACCTCCTCCTCCTCCTCCTTCCTCAGCCCACCACGACCACCTCCTCCTTCCTCAGCCCACCTCCTCCTCCTCCTCCTTCCTCAGCCCACCTCCTCCTCCTCCTCCTTCCTCAGCCCACCTCCTCCTCCTCCTCCTTCCTCAGCCCACCTCCTCCTCCTCCTCCTTCCTCAGCCCACCTCCTCCTCCTCCTCCTTCCTCAGCCCACCTCCTCCTCCTCCTCCTTCCTCAGCCCACCTCCTCCTCCTCCTCCTTCCTCAGCCCACCTCCTCCTCCTCCTCCTCCCTCAGCCCACCTCCTCCTCCTTCCTCAGCCCACCTCCTCCTCCTCCTTCCTCAGCCCACCACCTCCTCCTCCTCCTCCTTCCTCAGCCCACCTCCTCCTCCTCCTTCCTCAGCCCACCACCTCCTCCTCCTCCTTCCTCAGCCCACCTCCTCCTCCTCCTCCTTCCTCAGCCCACCACCTCCTCCTCCTCCTTCCTCAGCCCACCACCTCCTCCTCCTCCTTCCTCAGCCCACCACCTCCTCCTCCTCCTTCCTCAGCCCACCACCTCCTCCTCCTCCTTCCTCAGCCCACCACCTCCTCCTCCTCCTTCCTCAGCCCACCTCCTCCTCCTCCTCCTTCCTCAGCCCACCTCCTCCTCCTCCTCCTTCCTCAGCCCACCTCCTCCTCCTCCTCCTTCCTCAGCCCACCACGACCACCTCCTCCTTCCTCAGCCCACCTCCTCCTCCTCCTCCTTCCTCAGCCCACCTCCTCCTCCTCCTCCTTCCTCAGCCCACCTCCTCCTCCTCCTCCTTCCTCAGCCCACCTCCTCCTCCTCCTCCTTCCTCAGCCCACCTCCTCCTCCTCCTCCTCCCTCAGCCCACCTCCTCCTCCTTCCTCAGCCCACCTCCTCCTCCTCCTTCCTCAGCCCACCTCCTCCTCCTCCTTCCTCAGCCCACCTCCTCCTCCTCCTTCCTCAGCCCACCTCCTCCTCCTCCTTCCTCAGCCCACCTCCTCCTCCTCCTTCCTCAGCCCACCTCCTCCTCCTCCTTCCTCAGCCCACCTCCTCCTCCTCCTCCTCAGCCCACCTCCTCCTCCTTCCTCAGCCCACCACCTCCTCCTCCTCCTTCCTCAGCCCACCACCTCCTCCTCCTCCTTCCTCAGCCCACCACCTCCTCCTCCTCCTCCCTCAGCCCACCTCCTCCTCCTCCTCCTCCACAGCCCACCACCTCCTCCTCCTCCTCCACAGCCCACCACCTCCTCCTCCTCCTCCACAGCCCTCCTCCTCCTCCTCCTCAGCCCTCCTCGTCCTCCTCCTCCTCCACAGCCCTCCTCCTCCTCCTCCTCCTCCACAGCCCTCCTCCTCCTCCTCCTCCTCCACAGCCCACCACCTCCTCCTCCTCCTCCACAGCCCACCACCACCTCCAATCACTGTCCCCCCAAACCCCACAACTTGGGGGGAGCAGGATATGGACCACAGGGGTTCAAATCGATGGGCACACCTTAAGGAGGTGTTTGACCTCTCATGGAGGTCACACTCTCCCCTCCCTTCTTCATCCCACGTCTCCATCTCCTCAATCTCATCCACACACAGACCAGAATTAAGCTCTTCATTCCATCACTTTTCCCTAGAAAGACAATTCCCACCCCAGTTTCTCCCAGTTCTCTTTGAGGAAACCAGAAATGGGCACAACAAGGAGCAGGAGATGGTCCCAGGACCAACATCACCCACTGAAAGAACCTTTGGTGGCATCACCTGGACTGATAAAACCAGACATGATCCATTTAATATCCCATTAACTTCATCCCAGGGATATCTGATATGGGATCCACCACCTTAAGAACCACGTCAACCTCTTATTCAAGGACAAGTCCTTCCCCAAAGGGTGTCCACACTCCTTTCTCCACCTTGGGCTTTATAAACCAGTGGAATTCTCCATCCCAGCTCCTCCCAAGACGTTTTTGACAACTGGGAAGACCTAAAAATTGCCAGGTCAGCGGGAACATCCAACTGATGGGCAGCAGAAGCCTGGTTGAACCTTCCAAAACCACCTCTGGTTGGTATCAACCCCCACCACAGGCTGGTAGCTATCCATCATGCTGGTAGCCACCCATCATCTGAGCTTCACCACCCCAAGAAAGGAGAATTGGGGGTTCTCCAGGTCTTAATTTGTGTTTGTTACGCTCCAGGTTCGTTCCACAAGAGGAACAGGACAATGTGGAATGGGCTGGAGAACCAAGGATCCCAAAGCTCTTAATTACTCCAATTAAAAGACAAATAGATTCTCCCCATAGGGAGGTATCTGAGATAGGATGAGCCTGAGAAGAACCCAAGGAGAAGCCCCTGTGAGGACTTCAAGAGGCTCCCAGAAGCTCCAGGTTGAGATCTTTCCCAAATGGATGAGCAGGAATGGTGGTCTTCAGAAGAACAGAATGTGGTTGTGAAGGTTTTGAGTCCCAACTCAAGGCTTTTTTGGAGGTTTCCAAGGGAAACCTGGATTTTGGACCAGGAGCTGGTGAATCTGGAGCTCTACTGATGGAAAGAGACCAGCTGAGATCCAAATCCATTTGGGAAAGACCCTTTACAACCCCCTTCTCAGCTCCAAGGTAACATAACACTGATGGAAGAGCCCTGAGAGATGCCAGAATGGACCTCCTGTGATCTCCTCCTTCTTTTTTCCTCCAACCACGTTCTGCTCCATGATTTGTGATGCTTTTAGGGGGTTTCCTTGATGGAAACCTCATTCCTAAACACCACACAAAGCCCAAACATCCAAAGCACGGCGCATCTTCACCCCACCCCACCCTGAGAAACAACCCCTTGAGACACCACACTGCCTGGGTTCTTCCATCCACCAACATCTCCACCCATCCATCCCAAAGCAGGATTGGAAGTTGAGAGGACACAGAACATCAAGGATGGAGAAATCAACGTTGGGTGATGGGTAATTAAACCCTCTGGTGAGGATCTGCTCAAGAGGACACGCTGGTTTGGGGTTTGCTCAAGGGGTTGGAGGACACTTACCATCTCTGTAGGACTGCAAGGACTCATCTCCCCAGGATGGGGGGAAGGGGGACAGAGGAGACCGTGAGATGCTGCATTCAGACATGGGGGTGATGCTTTTACGAGGCCCGAAGCCGTGAAGATCCCTCTCCCTGTTTGGGGATGAAGGTTCAGCTCCCATAGCAGCTTGGAGCATGGGATGTTCTGCTGAGTTGGCCAACAACTCCTTGAGGATGTTGATGGGGGAGATGGTGAGTTCCCAGTTGGTGATCCCAAAGTCTCTCAGGTGGGCTCGGGCGTGGCTGGAGAGACCCGCGCGCGTGTCGAAACCGGCGCCGCAGAACTCGCAGCGCATCAAGCTGAACGTGCTGGGGTCAAAGTTGGCCACTGAGGAGAGAAGGACACAGAGTCAAGGCCACCACTGCTGCTAAACCCCCCCCCTGAGATCAGGTCTCCAACAAGGGGTGGGAAAAGGGGTTTAACCCACCTGAGATAACCGTAAGACCACCAAGAGTCACCACCACCCTAAAATCCACCTCCCCAAGATCAGGTCTCCAACAAGGGATGGGAAAAGGGGTTTTTCACCTCCCAGAGAACCACAGGACCACCAAGAGTCAACACCACCACCACTAAAACCCCCTGAGATCAGGTCTCCAACAAGGGATGGGTTTAGCACCTCCCAGAGATCCACAAGACCACCAAGAGTCAACACCACCCTAAAATCCACCTCCCCAAGATCAGGTCTCCAACAAGGGATGGATTTATCACCTCCCAGAGAACCACAGGACCACCAAGAGTCAACACCATCGCCACTAAAACCCCCCTGAGATCAGGTCTCCAACAAGGGATGGAAAAAGGGTTTAACCCACCTGAGATAACCATAAGACCACCAAGGGTCAACACCACCCTAAAATCCACCTCCCCAAGATCAGGTCTCCAACAAGGGGTAGGAAAAGGGGTTTAACCCACCTGAGATAACCACAAGACCACCAAGGGTCAACACCACCCTAAAATCCACCTCCCCAAGATCAGGTCTCCAACAAGGGATGGGAGAAGGGGTCTCTCACCTCCCAGAGAACCACAGGACCACCAAGAGTCAACACAACCACTGCTAAAACCCCCTGAGATCAGGTCTCCAACAAGGGATGGGAAAAGGGGTTTATCACCTCCCAGAGATCCACAGGACCACCAAGAGTCAACACAACCACTGCTAACCCCCCCTTAGATCAGGTCTCCAACAAGGGATGGGAAAAGGGGTTTATCACCTCCCAGAGAACCACAGGACCACCAAGAGTCAACACTACCACTGCTAACCCCCCCTTAGATCAGGTCTCCAACAAGGGATGGGAAAAGGGGTTTATCACCTCCCAGAGAACCACAGGACCACCAAGAGTCAACACTACCACTGCTAACCCCCCCTTAGATCAGGTCTCCAACAAGGGATGGGAAAAGGGGTTTATCACCTCCCAGAGATCCACAGGACCACCAAGAGTCAACACAACCACTGCTAAACCCCCCTGAGATCAGGTCTCCAACAAGGGATGGGTTTATCACCTCCCAGAGATCCACAAGACCACCAGGAGTCAACACAACCACCACTAAACCCCCTCTGAGATCAGATCTCCAACAGGGGAGGGGTTTATCACCTCCCAGAGAACCACAAGACCACCAAGAGTCAACACCACCACCACTAAAACCCACCTCCCCAAGATCAGGTCACCAACAAAGGTTGGGAAGGAGGGTTTAACACACCTGGGATAACCACAAGACCACCAAGAGTCAACACCACCCTAAAATCCACCTGCCCAAGATCAGGTCTCCAACAATGGATGGGTTTATCATCTCCCAGAGATCCACAAGACCACCAAGAATCAACACCACCACCACTAAAACCCCCGAGATCAGGTCTCCAACAAGGGATGGGAAAAGAGGTTTAACCCACCTGAGATAACCACAAGACCACCAAGGGTCAACACCACCCTAAAATCCACCTCCCCAAGATCAGGTCTCCAACAAGGGATGGGTTTATCACCTCCCAGAGATCCACAAGACCACCAAGAGTCATCACAACCACCACTAAACCCCCCCTGATATCAGGTCTCCAACAAGGGATGGGAAAAGGGGTTTAACCCACCTTGAGATAACCATAAGACCATCAAGAGTCACCACCACCCTAAAACCCACCTCCCCAAGATCAGGTCTCAAACAAGGGATGGGAAAAGGGGTTTATCGCCTCCCAGAGATCCACAAGACCACCAAGAGTCAACACAACCACAGCTAAAACCACCCTGAGATCAGGTCTCCAACAAGGGATGGGTTTAGCACCTCCCAGAGGTCCACAAGACCACCAAGAGTCAACACAACCACCACTAAACCCCCCCTGAGATCAGGTCTCCAACAAGGGATGGGTTTAGCACCTCCCAGAGGTCCACAAGACCACCAAGAGTCAACACAACCACCACTAAAACCCCCCTGAGATCAGATCTCCCACAAGGGATGGGAAAACAGGTTTAACCCACCTGAGATAACCCCAAGCCCATCATGGTTTGTACCACGGTCACCACCCTTGACCCCCAAGCACCATACGTACCCCAGGATGGTGGTGGGAGGAGAAAAGAAGCCCCACCAGTGAAAGGAAGAGGACAAAGCACGGTGAGATTGAATACATACTACCTTTTTTCTTCTTCTTTTGGAAGGAAAACTTTTGCTCAATGGCTTTGACTTCTTCAGCTGAGATGAAGTGACGGACGTTGTAGCTCACCCCAACCCTGTTGAGGTGCCCCCGGACGTGGTTGGCCAAGCCGATGCCGTTGTGAAAGCGATCGGGGCAGTAGGGGCATTTCCTCTCTTCGTTCTTCAGCATGGGGGAGTCAGAGTCTAAGAGGTCATCAAGTTCTAGAGGACCTTCCAGAGGTGCATCCAAAAGGAGGACATCCAAAGGAAGAGGTTCTTCCATGAGGAATTCTCTGGAAGGGAGCGTTGGCTTCTTCTTCAATGGTTTCCCCCTGGGTCTCTTGGTGGCTTTGGGGTGTGGGTTCACCTCCTCCAGAAGGACCAAGGGGACCATCTGCCGTAGCTGTTGCTGCTGCTCTTCTGAAGCAATGGAAGAGTCTGTGGCTTTCAAGGTGTCTCTGAACGTCCTCTTGAGATCCAAAGCAGCTTGAGGGATGGTGATGGCCTTGAGGCCTCTGCTCTCACTCAAATCTATCTCTGTGCTTATGGAGATCTCCTCTTCCATCCCCCCACCATCACTGGCCAACATCCACTTATGCCTGAGCTCTTCCAACCCCATGGGGTGGCTCCTGAGACCATCACCTTCTCCTTCTAGGTGTTGAGCCACCGCTTTCCTCTTCAGCTGCTGGAGAGCCAACTGGGAATAAGCTTTAGAAGAGGGAAAACCAGCCAAGCCCAGGTTTTTATGAGGAGCAGAGTATGGAGCTGCTTTCCTGGCGTGGAACCCTGAGGTCTGGTAGTCCTTCTTCCCAGCCCCGTTGGTCTTCTCAAGTCTTGGGTGGGTGAAACCATGGATGGCTTCATAGTGGGACGTGGCTTCCCGGTGAGGTGGAGGGAAGAGCCGATCGGCTTTGCCGAAATAATCCGGCTCCGGAAACCGGCCAGGTCTGGAAATGCTGTAGGCATCTCGACTAGTTCCTGGTTGGTTGGGGTCCTCCTCATAGACCTCCATGTCCCATGAAAGATGGGAATGGGCGTATTTCATGTGCTCCTTGAGGATGTTCTCATTGGGGGCAGGGAAGCTGCAGAGAGTACAGGTGGTGAGGCCTTTGGTGGTGCCGTGAGGTGGCACCTGCATCTGCAGGGACGGGTGGTCATTGGGTTTGAAGTGTTTGTAGATGCCATGGATGGGACTATCCCTGGTTTCTCCTCCACTTCCAAAGAGATTGGAGTTCTTTGCCCCTTGGTCCTTCCTCTCCTTGACGTGCATCTTGGCATGTTGGACAAAGATCTTGGAGGAGTTTGTCCCAAAGACACACTTGGGGCACTGGAGTCGAGCTTCACGACCTTCATCTGGAAACTCATTCAACTTCTGGATCTCCTCCATGATCTTCTCCCTGGATTCTTGGTGGAGCCTTTTGTGTTGCTCCAAAGACGTCGGGTCTCCAAAAGCCCAACCACACTCGTTGCAGCAGAACTGACACTGCCCACCCAAAGCATCCCTGTCTTGGTCCCTCCCTGGTCCACGATTGTGCTGAAGCATGTGATCCATCAAGTGTTCCTTCTTCTTGAAGTAGATGCTACACTCAATGCAGGTGTAGACCGTTGGGTCCTCTTCAGGCCCCAGCTCCTCCTTCCCCTGCTCCTCCAACAAGACGCTGCACACGTAAGGTCTCATCTCAATGTCGTAGGAGCTGCTACAAGGAGAAGGTTCTAGAGACATCAAGGGGATCCTCTCCACTGAGTCTTCAGCGTTGACCGTCCAGGATTGCTTGGCGACGGCGAGGTCGGCGCCGAGCTGAAGACTGGGCTTTGGGATGGTCCATTCGGCCGTGGTGAGGGGGTTGATCTCCTCTAGATCTGAGTCAACCATCAAGCCTTTCCTGTGGGAGGAGGAGGAGGAGGAGGAGGAGCTCTCAGAAGGTTTGGATTTGCTGAGGCCAGGGTTGAGGGTCTTCCTAAACACCGTGGGAGTCGGCGGTGGAGGCACTTCACGCGGCGCGGCCTGACCCCGGAAGGGTAAGTTGGTTGCTACATCTGGAGGTTTGCTTAGATCTTTGTAATGAGGACTTGGGCTCTTGGTGGGTCTGGAGACCCACTCGAGCTTCTGGATTCCTCTCTTACTCTTCTCTAAGTGCTCTTTGCTGAGGCCTTCAAGTTGCTTTGGTTCGGTTTGGAGATACTTCTCCCTCCCACCACCGACCGACGTCCCGGCGCAAGAGCTGGGGGTCTCCACCGCCACCTTCCCACCAGCCAGGTCCTCAGAGTCGCTCTCCAGTTGCTCTGGATCCACCTGGAGAGTGGACTCCTTCCCACACAGCGTCTCCTTCGAGTCCTTCAAGCTTGGTAGTCTCTCTAAAGTGCTTTCTTCTCTCCCATCACCAGCTCTGGTCTCCAAGGTGGTGGTTTCCCAGGCCACGTTGGTGGACACGGTGACGTTCCGTAGGTCTAAGGAGCTCCTGGTGTCTGTTCTGTACAAAGTCTTCTTGAAGTCCAAATGTTCTTCGTTGGGGGAGCTGCAAATAAAGGTTTGGAGAGTTAATGAGCGGTTAACGAGGTAATAAGAGGGGTTCCTCATCTAAACAGGTTGTCCCAGAGCCAGGGGGATGTTATGGTGTGACACAGACCAAGGGTTTCATGGTGAACCCCATAACAACAAGCCCACCTTCCCTTGGCCAAGAGCATCTCCTCCTGGGCTTGGGTCTGTCACCCTTGGTGGCTCCACCATGGTCATGGGAGGTGTGAGAGGAGCGTTGGGTTCCCATCATCACACCACCTTCTCCTTGGCTCCCACCCTACTCTGGTTCTCCTTCTGCCTCCTAACTTCTCAAGATCCTTGGACACCTGACTGGTCATCAGGGATCTTTGGTCACTATTGAGTCAAAAGTCAGATGAAAAGGTCAAGGAGCTCTTCAAAGATGGAGAAAGTTGGATTTCAGCACCAACGTGGACCAGAACGTGGTTATCTGGGACCAGAGGGTGGTTGGTGAGGACGTGGAAGGTCCCACAGGAGGAGTGAGAAGGGTTTCTACCCCGTGCAGACAATCCCAAGCCACAGCAGATCAAGGTGGTTCCTCCCCAGCTTCTTCCAAACCCTCAGCCAGGGCTCCAAAGTTGGGAAGAAGCCATCGAGCAGCTGGAGAACACAAGTGCCTGTGATGGGAGTATCCTGGGGAAGCAGGATGGCTCCAAGGGGATCCAGGATTCTCCAAGAGGAACCAGGATGGCCCTGAGGGGAGTCAGGATGCTCCAAGAGGAATCAGGGTGGCCCTGAGGGGAACTGGGATGCTCCAAAAGGAACCAGAATGGTGCTGAGGGGAACTGGAATGACCCAAGAGAAACCAGGGTGGCGCTGAGGGGAACTGGGATGCTCCCAGGATGCTCCAAGAGGAACCAGGATGGTGCTGAGGGGAACCATGATGGCCCTGAGGGGAACTGGGATGCTCCAAGAGGAACCAGAATGCTCCCAGGATGCTCCAAGGGGAACCAGGGTGGCCCCAGGGGGTGATTTGGGCCAGGCAGAAGCAGGATGGTTGGTTGGGAAGCAGGATGGGTGACATGAACTTGTCACATCCACCACTGCTCAGCAGCGAGGGGACCGTGCCGGGTGGCTCTAGAGGGACCTGTGTGGTGGGACAACCCTCTTTGGGGATCACCAGGAAGATCATTTGGGGGTGAAGAGGGGTTTCTGGGACCTGTTACCATCAGGGAACCAGGATCTCAGGAGCTTCCCATCCCTTGGAGAACTTACCAGAGTTGGGTCCTGTGAGCGGTGGCTGGGACAGCGCCGGAGAGGACAGGCTCAGGCTCATCTGCAACAAGAGAGGAAAGCTCCAAGGTCAGTGAAGCTCCTTCCAACCTCCAATCATCTGATTTTAATTGGGGGGGGGACATATTAAAACCCACCAGAAGATAAACCCCACCCCACCACCACCAGCTCCTGCTGCCCATCAGCCCCTCCCAACGCCGGGTCCGGATTAAGGAAGGATTTTCTAAGCTCTACTTAAGAGGGTTTAATCCTGAGCTTAACTAGTTGAGGGATAATCCCTTCCATCAAAGAGAGGAAGGAGATGTTGGCTGTGGTCCAGCTGCTCCTGGAGAAGGATCTGGCAGAGGAGAGGATGGACAAAGGGTTGGCATGGTCCAACCCGCGAAGAAAACCAGTTGCCCTGGTTCTAGGGACTGGGATTGTGTCTCCTCCCCAGTGTTGGCATGGTGCCCTGTCCTTCCAGGACCATAGCTGGGCCTCTGGAACACTTTGTTGGGCTTCTGGGACGCTTCCCTGTCCTTCCAGGACCATAGCTGGGCTTCTGGAGGGCTTCCCTGTCCTTCCAGGATCATAGCTGGGCTTCTGGGATGCTTCCCTGCCCTTCCAGGACCATAGCTGGGCTTCTGGGATGCTTCCCTGGGCTTCTGGGACACTTCCCTGTCCTTCCAGGGCCATAGCTGGGCTTCTGGGACACTTCCCAGTCCTTCCAGGACCATAGCTGGGCTTCTGGAGGGCTTCCCTGGGCTTCCAGGACCATAGCTGGGCTTCTGGGACGCTTCCCAGTCCTTCCAGGACCATAGCTGAGCTTCTGGGACGCTTCCCAGTCCTTCCAGGACCATAGCTGAGCTTCTGGGACGCTTCCCAGTCCTTCCAGGACCATAGCTGAGCTTCTGGGACGCTTCCCAGTCCTTCCAGGACCATAGCTGAGCTTCTGGAAGGCTTCCCAGTCCTTCCAGGACCATAGCTGGGCTTCTGGAGGGCTTCCCTGGTCCAGTTACCTCCTGAGGGGCAGGTAGATGCCTCCTGAAGATCTTCTTGGCTGCAGGCTCAGTCCATGAGGGCTTCTAGAGCCCAAACTGACCTCTGTCTCCTCCAGCCAAGCCAGGAGGAACGTGATATTTGGGGCCACCTCACTGGTTATGGACATGGGGAGGGGGACACGATGAGGAACCCACCCCAAAAGCAGAGGGACTCACCCCAAAAGCAGAGGAGGGCCATGACAAGCCACAGTTGGCTTCCCCAGCCTTCTAGGTGGCCACCTTGGAGGTGAGATCTCCATCTCCTTCTGAGATGATGGGGTTTGAGATCTTCCATCTCAAGGCAACACCAGGACCACAAACATCTCCACCATCAAGAACCCAGATTTACTGGGAATGGTGGGATGGGGTTCAACCAAGGTCTGGAGATGGTTTCCTGGTGCCACCAGCCCTGGTTGTCTCCACCCAAAGAGATCAGGCACAAGAGACCCAGAAGGCTTTTGGGTGGGATCTCCTTCAGCCTCCTCTCCTTGGGTTGACTTTGGATGGAGGATGGACCCCCCCACCACCACCCAAGGAGGATGACCCCCCCCCCAGAGGCACCACAGCACCTCCATCCTTGGAGATCTTTCAAGCTGGACAACCTGCTCTCATGTTGGCATCAGTTCTCCACCCTTCCTACCTTGTGAAGACCTTGAGGCTCAACAACACCCCAAATCTCCTTCTCCCACCTCCATGGAGGTGTCACACTCGCTCCTCTCTCCCATCCCCAACGTCCACCCAGGTGCAACCAACCTCCACCAGCTGAGCTTCAGGAGGCAACAACCTCCTGAGGTGGCTCAGAGACCTTCTCAAGACCTTGTTCAGGTGGAAAACGAAGAGGTTCTTGCTCCAGGAGCAACCAAAAGCTCCTGCTTTTGGCTTCACCAAGTCCTTGGTCCTCACCCAGTTTGGAGAGGACAATGAAGCAACCTAATCCCACTTCCATCCCTGAAGTGATTGTCCCACTGGATGGGGAAGGGACCTGCTCTCCTCACCACCCCATGAGGAAACACAAGGACAAGCTGGAGGAGAGGGGCAACCTCCCAGTCCCACCAGCTCTGAAGAGCTCTCACACCACTGGGAGCTCCAGAGGAGAAGATGAGGGCACCCAGAGATGAGGACCCCCAGAGCAGGAGGTGAGGACCCCCAGAGATGGGGAGCCCCAGAGAGATGGAGATGAGGACCCCCAGAGATGAGGACCCCAGAGATGGAGGTGAGGACCCCCCAGAGATAGGGATCCCAAAGCAGGAGGTGAGGACCCCCAGAGCAGGAGGTGAGGACCCCCAAAGATGAGGACCCCCCCCAGAGAAAGACATGAAGACCTGCAGAGATGAGATTCCTCAGCAGGAGATGAGGACCCCCAGAGCAAGAGCTGAGGACCCCCAGAGATGAGGACCCCCAGAGCAGGAGATGAGGACCCCCAGAGATGAGAACCTCCAGAGCAGGAGGTGAGGACCCCCAGAGATGAGGACCCCCAGAGCAGGAGGTGAGGACCCCCAGAGATGAGGACCCCCAGAGATGAGGACCCCCAGAGCAGGAGGTGAGGACCCCCAGAGATGAAGACCCCCAGAGCAGGAGGTGAGGACCACCAGAGATGAGGACCCCCCCAGAGATGGAGATGGGGACCCCCAGAGATGGAGATGGGGACCCCCAGAGCAGGAGATGGGGACCCCCAGAGATGGGGACCCCCCCCAGAGAAGGACATGAAGAACCCCAGAGATGAGAACCTCCACAGCAGGAGGTGAGGACCCCCCCAGAGACGGAGATGAAGACCCCCCCAGAGATGGAGATGAGGACCCCCCCAGAGATGAGGACCCCCAGAGAAGGAGGTGAGGACCCCCAGCCACCACCAAGACCTCCCCCACCCCACTATCACCTTCCCTAGAGCCACAGAGCGATGAAACCCAGGATGTGACCTTCTCAGGACCCCAGAGACCCCCTCCCCACCCTAAACCCCCCCCCTCATGAACCCACAGGCTGGTGGCCCCGTGTCCTACCATGGGCTTGGGGACGGGTGGCTCCTCCTCACCTCCAGCTCTGGCAGTTACAGGCAACAGGAAGTGGCTCTGGAGGTGGGGGACGGGCAGGGGGCGAAGGGGGAGGGTGCTGGATGTGCTGACTCAGCACCCAACGAGCTGGAGCTCGGGTGGCTTGGAGCAAGACATGCAGGAACCCCCCCCTCCCCCACCTCCCAGTTCATTTCCACCATCCCAGTTGCACCCCAGACCTGGAAAACCAGCTCCAACCTCCCCCAACATCCCAGTTCCACAGAGGGGCCTTGGTTCTCCTTGGCTGGGGGGTCTCTAGAAGGGTTTCCCACTCCCTCCCAGTTCCTTTCCACCATCCCAGTTCCACCCCAGACCTGGAAAACCAGCTCCAACCCCACCAGCACCCGTGTTTCCCAGTTGGTTGCCACCCAACTTGGTCCCCCTTTGCTTGGTTGCCCCCAGCCTTGGTTCTCCTTGGCTGGGGGGGTCTCTAGAAAGGTTTCCCACCCCCTCCCAGTTCCTTTCCACCATCCCAGTTGCACCCCAGACCTGGAAAATCAGCCCCAACCCCCCCACACCACCCCTATTCCACAGAGGGGTCCCTACTTGGTTGCCACCAGCCTGGGTTCTCCTTGGCTGGGTGGTCTCTAGAAAGGTTTCCCACCCCCTCCCAGTTCCTTTCCACCATCCCAGTTCCACCCCAGACCTGGAAAACCAGCTCCAACCCCACCAGCACCAAGGGGATCCAAAGGGATCCGAGGAGATCCAAAGGGAGAGACTCTTGGGGTCTCCCCCCCAAGAGACCACTCCAGCCACCCAAGAGACCCTCCAACCCCCCTAAAAAGACCTTCCAACCCCCCCCAAGGCTTCTTCAACCCCCCAAGAGACCCTCCAACCCCCCCAAGAGACCACTCAACCCCCCCAAGGCTTCTTAACCCCCCAAGAGACCCTCCAACCCCCCCAAGAGACCCTCCAACCCCCCCAAGAGACCCTCCAACCCCACCAAGGCTTCTTAACCCCCCAAGAGACCCTCCAACCCCCCCAAGAGACCACTCAACCCCCCCAAGGCTTCTTAACCCCCCAAGAGACCCTCCAACCCTCCTAAAATGACCTTCCAACCCCACCAAGAGACTCCTCAACCCCCCCAAGACTTGTTCAACCCCCCTAAAAACCACTCCATCCCCCCAAGAGACCCTCTAACCCCCCAAAAGACTCCTCAACCCCCCACAAGAGACTCCTCAACCCCCCCAAGAGACTCCTCAACCCCCCTAAAGACCACTCCATCCCCCCAAGAGACCCCTCCAACCCCCCCAAGAGACTCCTCAACCCCCCCAAAGACCACTCCATCCCCCCAAGAGACCCCTCCAACCCCCCCAAGAGACTCCTCAACCCCCCCAAAGACCACTCCATCCCCCCAAGAGACCCCTCCAAGCCCCCCCAAGAGACCCTTCAACCTCACCAAGGCTTCTTCAACCCCCCAAGAGACCCCTCAACCCCCCCAAGAGACCCTCCAACCCCCCCAGACATGTTCAACCCCTCTAAAGACCACTCCAGCCCCACCAAGAGACCCCTCCAAGCCCCCCCAAGAGACCCCCCCAAGAGACCCCTCCAACCCCCCTAAAATGACCTTCCAACCCCCCCAAGAGACCCCTCAACCCCCCCAAGAGACCCCTCCAAGCCCCTCCAAGAGACCCCCCCAAGAGACCCCTCCAACCCCCCTAAAATGACCTTCCAACCCCCCCAAGAGACCCCTCCAAAAGACCCCCAATAGACCCCTCCAAGACCCCCCCAAGAGACCCCTACTTCTTCATCCCTGGCTGGTGTGCCACCAAACCACCCTGGGACCACCAACCACCCACCCTGGGACCACCCAGTTCCCCCCCCCCTCAGAGAAAGATCCTTCCCCCAGCATCTACTCCAGGTTTTTGGAAGGTCCACACCAGGAATCTGGTCCCACCACCCCCACCCCAACCCCCCCCAACCTGTTCAACAGGATATTTTGGGATCTCCACCATCTCCAAACCTTCTCCCAAACAAAAGAAGAGTGAGAAAGACCTTCCCCACCCCCCCAGGGGCAGGGGGGGGTCAACCCACCAGCTAAACCTTCCCACCAGTAGCTGAGAACCCAGTGGACCTTCTGGAGAGGGTGAAACACCTCCCCACCCCCCCTCCCAGAAGAACTTTGTCAGCAGAGGAGACACCCAGAGCCAGAAGAGCTTCTGGCCAAGCTGCCTGGAAGGGCTCCAGGGTCTCTGTTGGCTCCATCCCCAGTTTCCAGCTGTTCCCAGAACACTGGTGGTGGTTTTGGACTGGGAATGAACTCAGGTGACCCAACAGTCCTGGCTCCTTCTCCTTCTGGGTCCTTCCAGCTCCAGCATCTTCCCAACTTCTGCTCTGGGTCCTTCCAACTCCCCATCTCTCACTCCAGGTGCCTCCAGCTCCACCATCTCCCCATCTCTCCCTCCAGGTCCCCTCCAGCTCCACCATCTCCCCATCTCTCCCTCCAGGTCCCCTCCAGCTCCACCATCTCCCCATCTCTCCCTCCAGGTCCCCTCCAGCTCCAGCATCTCCCCATCTTCCTCTCCAGGTCCCCTCCAGCTCCAGCATCTCTCCATCCCTTGCTCCAGCTGCAGCATCTCCCCATCTCTCCCTCCAGCTCCACCATCTCCCCATCTCTCCCTCTCCAGGTCCCCTCCAGCTCCACCATCTCCCCATCTCTCCCTCCAGGTCCCCTCCAGCTCCACCATCTCCCCATCTCTCCCTCTCCAGGTCCCCTCCAGCTCCATCATCTCCCCATCTCTCCCTCTCCAGGTCCCCTCCAGCTCCATCATCTCCCCATCTCTCCCTCTCCAGGTCCCCTCCAGCTCCATCATCTCCCCATCTCTCCCTCCAGGTCCCCTCCAGCTCCACCATCTCCCCATCTTCCTCTCTGGGTCCCTCCAACTCCACCAGCTCCCCATCTCTCACCCTGGGTCCCCCCAGCTCCCCATCTCCTGCTCCAGGTGCCTCCAGCTCCATCATCTCCCCATCTCTCCCTCCAGGTCCCTCCAGCTCCATCATCTCCCCATCTCTCCCTCCAGGTCCCCTCCAGCTCCACCATCTCCCCATCTCTCCCTCCAGGTCCCCTCCAGCTCCACCATCTCCCCATCTCTCCCTCCAGGTCCCCTCCAGCTCCACCATCTCCCCATCTCTCCCTCCAGGTCTCCTCCAGCTCCACCATCTCCCCATCTCTCCCTCCAGGTCCCTCCAGCTCCATCATCTCCCATCTCTCCCTCCAGGTCCCCTCCAGCTCCAGCATCTCCCCATCTCTCCCTCCAGGTCCCCTCCAGCTCCAGCATCTCCCCATCTCTCCCTCCAGGTCCCCTCCAGCTCCAGCATCTCCCCATCTCTCCCTCCAGGTCCCCTCCAGCTCCACCATCTCCCCATCTCTCCCTCCAGGTCCCCTCCAGCTCCACCATCTCCCCATCTCTCGCTCCAGGTCCCCTCCAGCTCCATCATCTCCCCATCTTCCTCTCCAGGTCCCCTCCAGCTCCACCATCTCTCCATCCCTTGCTCCAGCTCCACCATCTCCCCATGTCTCGCTCCAGGTCCCTCCAGCTCCATCATCTCCCCATCTCTCCCTCCAGGTCTCCTCCAGCTCCACCATCTCCCCATCTCTCCCTCCAGGTCCCTCCATGAGGATCCCCAAGCCCAGCTCCTGCCTCCAGCTGGGGCCACCAAAGGCTTCAACCCCATGGCCAAGGGTTCCTCCTGACCAGCACCAGGCTGGGGACCATCACCTCCTCCCCCAGGGGCTTCTCCAGCTCCTCCCCACCCTCTCCATGACCAGCTCCTTCCCCCTGCTCCAGCTCCAAGCTCTTCCCTCACACCCTACTACCAGGAGCATCTCCACCAAGAGGTTGTAGACCCCCAGGAGGTCACCCCTTGGTCTCAGGTTGACCAGCCCTGGTGTCCTCAGCCTCTCCTCAAGCCCCCTGCTCCTCTCCCCATCTCCCTTGGCCTCCTTCAGGCTCCTCCTGATGCTCCTTGGATGGGAGAGCCCAACGGTGCCCAAGGACCAAGACGTGGGACAACCACGTCCTTCAGCTGGTTCCCTGTGGATGGTCCTTTTTGGCCATGGTGGGGGGGACATAGTTGCCCCCCAGTTGGCCCCAGTTGGCCCCAGTTGAGCTCCCAACAACCCAAAGCTCCAGATCCCTCTCTGCAGAGCTTCCTCCAGCCTCTTGACCCTCCAGCCCAACGCTCACCCAACACGTGGTGGCCACATCTGGCCACGTGCTGGAGGTTCCACCCAGTTGCCCCCCCTCCAGTCCCAGCTGCCCCCCCCTCCAGCCCCAGTTGCCCCCACTCCAGCCCCAGCTGCCCCCACTCCAAGCCCAGACTCCATCACCAGTCTCTAAGGCAGGGCTGAAGAAGACAGGAAACATCTCCCTCCAACCCCAGTTGCCCCCCCTCCAGCCCCAGTTGCCCCCACTCCAGCCCCAGTTGCCCCTCCTCCAAGCCCCAGTTGCCCCCCCTCCAAGCCCAGACTCCATCACCAGTCTCTAAGGCAGGGCTGAAGAAGACATGAAACATCTCCCTCCAGCCCCAGTTGCCCCCCCTCCAGCCCCAGTTGCCCCCCCTCCAGCCCCAGTTGCCCCCCCTCCAGCCCCAGTTGCCCCCCTTCCAGCCCCAGTTGCCCCCACTCCAGCCCCAGTTGCCCCCACTCCAGCCCCAGTTGCCCCCCCTCCAGCCCCAGTTGCCCCCACTCCAGCCCCAGTTGCCCCCCCTCCAAGCCCAGACTCCATCACCAGTCTCAAAGACAGGGCTGAAGAAGACATGAAACATCTCCCTCCAGTCCCAGTTGCCACCCCTCCAGTCGCAGTTGCCCCCACTCCAGCCCCAGTTGCCCCCCCTCCAAGTCCAGACTCCATCACCAGTCTCTAAGACAGGGCTGAAGAAGACAGGAAACATCTCCCTCCAACCCCAGTTGCCCCCCTCCAGCCCCAGTTGCCTCCCCTCCAGCCCCAGTTGCCCCCACTCCAGTCCCAGTTGCCCCCACTCCAGTCCCAGTTGCCCCCACTCCAGCCCCAGTTGCCCCCACTCCAAGCCCAGACTCCATCACCAGTCTCTAAGGCAGGGCTGAAGAAGACAGGAAACATCTCCCTCCAACCCCAGTTGCCCCCCCTCCAACCCCAGTTGCCCCCCCTCCAGCCCCAGTTGCCCCCCCTCCAGTCCCAGTTGCCCCCCTCCAGCCCCAGTTGCCCCCCCTCCAAGCCCAGACTCCATCACCAGTCTCTAAGACAGGGCTGAAGAAGACATGAAACATCTCCCTCCAGTCCCAGTTGCCCCCCCTCCAGCCCCAGTTGCCCCCACTCCAGCCCCAGCTGCCCCCACTCCAGCCCCAGCTGCCCCCACTCCAGCCCCAGCTGCCCCCACTCCAGCCCCAGACTCCATCACCAGTCTCTAAGACCGGGCTGAAGAAGACATGAAACATCTCCCTCCAGTCCCAGTTGCCCCCACTCCAGCCCCAGTTGCTCCCCCTCCAGCCCCAGTTGCCCCCCCTCCAGCCCCAGCTGCCCCCACTCCAAGCCCAGACTCCATCACCAGTCTCAAAGACAGGGCTGAAGAAGACATGAAACATCTCCCTCCAGCCCCAGTTGCCCCCCTCCAGCCCCAGTTGCCCCCCTCCAGCCCCAGTTGCCTCCCCTCCAGCCCCAGTTGCCTCCCCTCCAGCCCCAGTTGCCCCCCCTCCAGCCCCAGTTGCCCCCCCTCCAGCCCCAGTTGCCCCCCCTCCAGCCCCAGTTGCCCCCACTCCAGCCCCAGCTGCCCCCCCTCCAGCCCCAGTTGCCCCCCCTCCAGCCCCAGTTGCCCCCACTCCAGCCCCAGCTGCCCCCACTCCAGCCCCAGCTGCCCCCACTCCAGCCCCAGACTCCATCACCAGTCTCTAAGACAGGGCTGAAGACATGAAACATCTCCCTCCAGCCCCAGTTGCCCCCCCTCCAGCCCCAGTTGCCCCCCTTCCAGCCCCAGTTGCCCCCACTCCAGCCCCAGACTCCATCACCAGTCTCTAAGACGGGGCTGAAGAAGACATGAAACATCTCCCTCCAGCCCCAGTTGCCCCCCCTCCAGCCCCAGTTGCCTCCCCTCCAGCCCCAGTTGCCCCCCCTCCAGCCCCAGCTGCCCCCACTCCAAGCCCAGACTCCATCACCAGTCTCAAAGACAGGGCTGAAGAAGACATGAAACATCTCCCTCCAGTCCCAGTTGCCCCCCCTCCAGTCCCAGTTGCCCCCCTTCCAGCCCCAGTTGCCCCCCTTCCAGCCCCAGTTGCCCCCACTCCAGCCCCAGTTGCCCCCCCTCCAAGCCCAGACTCCATCACCAGTCTCAAAGACAGGGCTGAAGAAGACATGAAACATCTCCCTCCAGCCCCAGTTGCCCCCCCTCCAGCCCCAGCTGCCCCCCCTCCAGCCCCAGCTGCCCCCCTTCCAAGCCCAGACTCAAAGACAAGGCTGAAGAAGACATGAAACATCTCCCTCCAGCCCCAGTTGCCCCCCCTCCAGCCCCAGTTGCCCCTCCTCCAGCCCCAGTTGCCCCCCCTCCAGCCCCAGTTGCCCCCCCTCCAGCCCCAGAAGGGGTTCTTTGAACCTCCAAACACTTCCTGCTCCACCTAGAAGCTCAGATGAAGCTGGAGAACCTCTGTAGGCCAGAAGAAGCCACCCCAATCCACCCCCACCCCAAAAAACAACCCAACTCATTTAGACCCCGTTGGCCCCAACTTGACTTTGAGGTGTGTCCCCCCCCCCCCCAAAATCCCAGCTCCCACCAGGACACAAGTTCTCCTCCCCACCAAATGCCCAGTGGAGAAGCCAGATTGGGTCATGTCCTACTTTCCAAGGCAGCAGGAGGATCCAGGGGCGTTGACCCCGACTTATTTTTAAACCTTGGCCTAGTTAACACCAACGGCAGCACCGGGAGGAGGGGGGGGGGGGGGTTGTGAGCTGGATTTGGGAGGTTTATTTATAGACATGGCAGGTGCTCCACAACCTGACCCAACCGCTACCCAAGGCGGGTGTGAAACCTCCTCCTGGCTGCATGGAGGGGAAGATCAGCCCATCTCCACGGGGTTCTGGCTCATCAATGTCCACCCCTCACCCTCCCCAACCCACACCCTGTTCTCTTGGTGGCACCTTTTGAGGAGAACCTGGTGAGGCACCTTCCAAGGAACCAGCCATGGTTACCAGGACCAGGAGCTCAACCTCCTGGTTAAAAGAGGTTGAAACACAAGGGTTTAAACTGGGCCTAGCGAGGCCTTAAGCTGGGCCCCGGCGAGGCCTCAAGCTGGGCCCGGCGGAGAGGCCTCAAGCTGGGCCCGGCGGAGAGGCCTCAAGCTGGGCCCCGGCGAGAGGCCTCAAGCTGGGCCCCGGCGAGAGGCCTCAAGCTGGGCCCCGGCGAGAGGCCTCAAGCTGGGCCCCGGGCGAGAGGCCTCAAGCTGGGCCCGGCGGAGAAGCCTCAAGCTGGGCCCCGCCGAGAGGCCTCAAGCTGGGCCCCGCCGAGAGGCCTCAAGCTGGGCCCCGGCGAGAGGCCTCAAGCTGGGCCCCGGCGAGAGGCCTCAAGCTGGGCCCCGGCGAGAGGCCTCAAGCTGGGCCCCGGCGAGAGGCCTCAAGCTGGGCCCCGGCGAGAGGCCTCAAGCTGGGCCCCGCGCGAGGCCTTAAGCTGGGCCCAGGGGCGAGCCTCAAGACAGGCCTAAACTCAAGCCTTGGCCTGGCACTGGGCCTAAACCCAAGCCTCAGGCCCAGCAGTGGGCCTCAAGCCTCCAGGCCTAAACCCAAGCCTCAGCCCGGGGGCGGGCCTACACCTCAAGCCCTGGCCCAACGGCAACAGGCCTCAACCTTGAGCCTCAGGCCCCAGTGGCAGGCCTCAACCCAAGCCTCAGGCCCCAGTGGCAGGCCTCAACCCAAGCCTCAGGCCCCAGTGGCAGGCCTCAACCTCAAGCCCCAATGCTGGGCCTCAACCTCGAGCCACAGGCCCCAGCAGCGGGGCCTCAACTCAACCCCAGGCCCCGGGGGCGGGCCTACGCCTCAAGCCCTGGCCCAACGGCAACAGGCCTCAACCTTGAGCCTCAGGCCCAGTGGCGGGGCCTCAACTCAACCCCAGGCCCCGGCAGCGGGCCTACACCTCAAGGCCTGGCCCAATGGCAGTGGGCCTCAACCTTGAGCCTCAGGCCCAGTGGTGGGGCCTCAACTCAACCCCAGGCCCCGGCAGCGGGCCTACACCTCAAGGCCTGGCCCAATGGCAGCGGGGCCTCAACGTCAAGCCCCGGGCCCCGGTGGCAGGGCCTCAACCTCAAGCCTCAGCGGCCTAAACCCAAGCCTCAGCCATGGTGGCAGGCCTCAAACTCAAGCCTCAGGCCCTGGTGGTGGGCCTCAACCTCAAGCCCAGGCCCCAGCGGCAGGGCCTCAAGGCAGGCCTCAACTCAAGCCTCAAGCCCAGCAGTGGGCCTCAACCTTGACCCTCAGGCGCTGGCACTAGGCCTCAACTCAAGCCTTGGCCCAGCAGCAGGGCCTCAACCTCAAGCCCCAGGCCCCGGCAGCAGGCCTAAACCCAAGCCCCAGTGCTGGGCCTCAACTCAACCCCAGGCCCCAGCGGCTGGCCTACACCTCCAGCCCCAAAGCTGGGCCTCAACCTCAAGCCCCAGGCCCCAGCAGCAGGCCTAAACCCAAGCCCCAAGACTGGGCCTCCACTCAACCCCAGGCCCTGGCGGCGGGCCTACGCCTCAAGCCCCAACAGCAGGCCTCAACCTCAAGCCTCAGGCCCCAAACTCAAGTCCAGGCCCTGGTGTCAGGCCTCAACTCAAGCCCTGGCACAACAGTGGTGGGCCTACACCTCAGGCCTCAGGCCCAGCAGCGGGCCTAAACCCACTACCAAGCCTCAACACAGCCCCAATGGCGCCTGGGCCTCAACTCAACCCCAGCCCCCAGCAGCCAACCTCAACCTTAAGCACCATAACCAACCACACACACGTCCCCCCCACCCAAAACCCACCCCCAACGGCACAACACCAAGGTGGGGGGGACTCACCAGCCACGTCGTGGGCTTCCAGGGCGACGTCGGGCTCTTGGCGGGACAGCGAGGAGAAGAAATCCGAATCTTCCTGCAAAGGGGACAACTGGGTGCCAGAAGGTCCTTTCCCTTCCCTGCTCAGGGTGCTTAGATCATGGGTGGCGTAGAAAGGATCTTCTCCACGCTCCGTCTCCGCTTCCCCCGCCGTCTCCGGGTTCTCCAGGGGTTTTTTCACCTCCTGAAGGAAAGAGGCTCTTGCTTCTTCCCCTTGGGGACATTCAAGGGTTGGAAAAGTCTCTTTGTTGGGTTCTGGGCTCATCAAGAAGACTCTGCCACCATCTCCTTGGCGCTCTGAGAAGTTAGGGAGAGTTTTCTCCATCCCTCGCCGGTTGTGCTGCGTCACTCGGAAGAAACCACCAGCACTACGCCGCCGGCACACGGGAAGGGTGATGGCCAAGGATCTCTGGCAAAATCTAGAAGGAAAAGAAGGGGGGAGAAGAAAAAAAGAGGTGAAAATGAGGGAAATTGGGTGGGTTGGGTCATGGTGGAGGAGAAACAGTTGCAGCTCTGCCTGTATCAGGACACTTGGTGTCTCACTGTGGTCAGCAAAGCTCTTGGTGACTCATAGTTGGGTAAAACATCTGGTGCCACCACTCTTCCCGCGGGAGAAGTTGACGCTGCCGCTATCGGACGCGGTGCCAGATCCCAAAGGGAATCCACAGACCCCAAAATATGTCCCGTCCCCCCCATATGAAGCTTTACCGCCCCCGTTCTGTGCCTCAGTTTCCCAAAGGAGCAACATTCCCACCACCCTCAGCCACGTACCCCCCCAAAACCCCCCCTAAACACTCTTTATATTGGTTGTTTATCCCTCCTCCCAAATTTAATCCCATATGGAATGGAGGGAAAGCCACTGGTTTGTACCCCTGGGAGCTCCGGGCCGGGCCCATGGCCGCCCAGGAACACCGGGGGCAGGACAAGGCCATGGCGGGTGAGGAACTGAGCCCAGGGCTGGGCCCAAGGCCGCCCAGGAAGCCTGGGCCCGGGTTGGGCCCAAGGAACCCAAGGGGTCGGGCCCAAGGCCGCCCGGGCACCCAGGGGCTGGGCCGGGGCTGGACCAGGCCCAAAGCCACCCAGGCACCCCGGGGCCGGGCCGGGCCCAAGGCTGCCCGAACACCCCGGGCCTGGGCCGGGCCGGGGCTGGGCCAGGCCCGAGGCCGCCCAGGCACCCCCGGGGCTGGGCCGGGCCCAAGGAACCGGGCCCAAGGCCGCCCAGGTACACCGGAGCTGGGCCTAAGGCTGCCCAGGCACCCCCGGGCCTGGGCCGGGCCGGGCCCGAGGCCCCCCGGGGCCGGGCCTAAGGCCGCCCGGGCACCCCCGGGGCCGGGCCTAGGGCCGCCCGGGCACCCCCGGGGCTGGGCCGGACCCAAGGAACCGGGCCCAAGGCCACCCAGGCACCCCCGGGGCCGGGCCGGACCCAAGGAACCGGGCCCAAGGCCACCCGGGTACCCTGGGGCTGGGCCGGGCCTAAGGAACCGGGCCCGAGGCCGCCCAGGCACCCCGGGGCCGGGCCTAAGGCCGCCCGGGCACCCCCGGGCCCAAGGAACCGGGCCCGAGGCCACCCAGGCACCCCGGGGCCGGGCCGGGCCGGGCCTGGCCTAAGGCCGCCCGGGCACCCCGGGGCCAGGCCGGGCCCAAGGAACCAGGCCCAAGGCCACCCAGGCACCCCCGGGCCTGGGCCGGGCCGGGGCTGGGCCAGGCCCGAGGCCCCCCAGGCACCCCCGGGGCCGGGCCCAAGGCTGCCGGAACACCCTGGGCCCGGGCCGGGCCGGGGCTGGGACAGGCCCAAGGCCGCCCAGGCACCCCGGGGCCGGGCCTAAGGCCACCCAGGCACCCCCAGAGCCGGGCCTAAGGCCCCAGGCTGGGGAGGACCCAGTCCAAGTTCTGTTGATCCCCCTCCCCAGAGTCCCCAGATCAAATCCCGACAGGAACAGGGGGAGAAAGAGGAAAAAGGTGCTTAAAAAACACCCCCCCAGCTTATCATCTCCTCTGGGAGAGGATCAAACCAGAGCTAAATTTACACCAGAGAAGGCAGGGAAGAGCCTATAAATACCTTCAAGGTAAAAGTATGCAAATGAGGAGGGAATTATCCAGCTGGCACAAGATGTTTTCCCCTGCCCCAGGGAAGGAAAAGGCTGGGAAAGGATCCCAACACCCTACAGCCACCCTAAAAAGTCCTTTTCCCCCTTGTCTGGAAGCAGGCAGCACCCAATTAATGACACAGCCTGAGGTGTGGAGGGTTAATTTTGCTTGTAGGGAGGGAAAATAGGAAGTTAATTAAGTTAATGAAGTGTTTTGCTCCACTGTGGGGATGTTTGGCTTGAGTAAGGATGGGGGAACCTGGTTGGCTTGGGTTCTTCTGGCACTGCAGAGTCAGTGGGATGCTGTCTGGAGGTCTAGAAGAGGAGGTTTTTGGGGAGGAATCCCTATTTTTTGGGGGGAAATCCCTATTTTTTGGGGGGAAATCCCTATTTTTTGGGGGGAGAAATCCCTACTTTGGGGGAGAAATCCCTACTTTGGGGGGGAGAAATCCCTACTTTGGGGGGGAGAAATCCCTACTTTTGGGGGGGGAAATCCCTACTTTGGGGGGGGGAAATCCCTACTTTGGGGGGGGGAAATCCCTACTTTGGGGGGGGGGAAATCCCTACTTTGGGGGGGAAATCCCTACTTTGGGGGGGGGAAATCCCTACTTTGGGGGGGGAAATCCCTACTTTTTGGGGGGGGAAATCCCTACTTTTTGGGGGGGAAATCCCTACTTTGGGGGGGAAATCCCTACTTTTGGGGGGAAATCCCTACTTTGGGGCAGAAATCCCTACTTTTGGGGCAGAAATCCCTACTTTTGGGGCAGAAATCCCTACTTTTGGGGCAGAAATCCCTACTTTTGGGGCAGAAATCCCTACTTTGGGGGAGAAATCCCTACATTTGGGGCAGAAATCCCTACATTTGGGGCAGAAATCCCTACTTTTGGGGGAGAGATCCTACTTTTGGGGGGGAAATCCCTACTTTTGGGGGGGAAATCCCTACATTTGGGGCAGAAATCCCTACATTTGGGGCAGAAATCCCTACTTTTGGGGGGAAATCCCTATTTTTTGGGGGAAATCCCTATTTTTGGGGGTGTTGAAGGGTTATTCCAGAGTCTCAAGTGGGTTGGAAGGAGGGATGATCCATTGGGATGAAGATCCAGCAGAAAAGCTTCCATATCAAAGTCCTGCCCCTACACCCCAAATCCCTGCCCCACACCCCAAATTTAGGGACTCCCTAAAAAAATCCCACCAGGCTTCCCCTAAAACCCCTCCAGGTCCCCTTAAAATCCCCTAGGCCACCCTACAACACCACAAGTCTCCCCAAAACCCCTCCAGGCCACCCCAAAACACCACCATGTCCCCCCAAAACCACTCCTGTCCGCCCCAAACACATCAGGCCTCCACATCCCCCTCAAACCCCACCATGTCCCCCCAAAACCCATCACATCCCCCCAAAACCCCACCAGGTCCTCTCAAACCCCACAAGTATCCCCAAAACTCCTCAGGCCGCCCCAAAACCCCTCTATGTCCCCTCTCAAACCCCACAAGTCTCCCTAAAACCCCACCACATCCCCCCAAAACCCCTCCAGGCTGCCCCAGAACCCCACCATGTCCCCCCAAAACCCCTCCAAGCTGCCCTAAACACCCACCAGGCTGCCCCCAAACCCCTCCACATCCCCCTCAAACCCCACAAGTCTCCCCAAAACCCCTCCAGGCAACCCCAAAACCCTACCACATCCCCCCAACCCCACCAGGCCGCCCCAAAACCCCTCCATGTCCCTCTCAAACCCCACAAAACTCCTCCAGGCCACCCTAAAACCCCACAAGTCCCCTCAAAAGCCCTCCAGGCCACCCCAAAACCCATCACATCCCCCCAAAACCCCTCCACATCCCTCTCAAACCCCACAAGTCTCCCAAAACCCCTCCAGGCCGCCACAAACACCACATGTCCCCCAAAACCCCTCCAGGCCGCCCTAAACACCCACCAGGCTGCCCCCAAAACCCCTCCACGTCCCTCTCAACCCCACAAGTCCCCCCAAAACCCCACCAGGCCACCCCAAAACACCTCTATGTCCCTCTCAAGCCCCACAAGTCTCCTAAAACTCCTCCAGGCCGCCCCAGAAACCCCACCATGTCCCCCCAAACCACTCCAGGCCGCCCTAAACACCCACCAGGCCGCCCCAAAACCCCTCCACATCCCCCTCAAACCCCACAAGTCCCCCCAAACCCCTCCAGGCCACCCCAAAACCCAACCAGGCCGCCCCAAAACCCCTCCAGGCCGCCCCAAAACCCCTCCAGGCCGCCCCCAAAACCCCTCCACGTCCCTCTCAAACCCCACAAGTCCCCCCAAAACCCCTCCAGGCCGCCCCAAAACCCCTCCAGGCCGCCCCAAAACCCCTCCAGGCCGCCCCAAAACCCCCCAGGATGCTTCCAAACCCACTAAAGAGCCCAAAAACCCCTCCATGTCCCTCTCAAACCCCACAAGTCCCCCCAAAACCCCTCCAGGCCACCCCAAAACCCCACCACATCCCCCCAAAACCCTCCAGGCTGCCCTAAACACCCACCAGGCTGCCCCAAAACCCCTCCAGGCCACCCCAAAACCCCTCCACATCCCTCTCAAACCCCACAAGTCTCCCCAAAACTCCTCCAGGCCACCCCAAAACCCCACCACATCCCCCCAAAACTCCTCCAGGCTGCCCCAAAACCCCTCTACATCCCCCTCAAACCCCACAAGTCCCCCCAAACCCCACAAGTCCCCCCCAAACCCCCACCAGTCTGCCCCAGAACCCCACCATGTCCCCCCAAAACCCACTCCAGGCTGCCCCAGAACCCCACCATGTCCCCCCAAAACCACTCCAGGCTGCCCCAACCACCCACCAGGCCGCCCAAAAACCCCTCCACATCCCTCTCAAACCCACAAGTCCCCCCAAACCCCTCCAGGCCGCCCCAAAACCCCCCCAAGCCGCCCCAAAACCCACTAAAGAGCCCCAAAACCCCTCCAGGCCGCCCCAAAACCCCTCCAGGCCGCCCCAAAACCCCCCCAAGATGCTTCCAAACCCACTAAAGAGCCCAAAAACCCCACCCCAGTTGCTTCTTCCCCTCCCCAAATCTCTCCCCGCACCCACACCCAGAGCTCTCACCATAAAACCTCCATCCATCCCATCCTGGAATTGCCTTCAAATGTCCCCAAACCACCTTTTCTTCCCCCAAACCCTCTGATTTCACCCCCTCAGGGGAAAGGAGGGAGACAAACCCTTCCCCCCATCCCCATCTCTGCCCCAGAGCCAGAGGCGGAGCTGAATTTGGGGCGATTTAAATGCAAAACGGGTTAAGTGGGACGATCAAGCCCAGGAAAAGGGGGGTTGGGGGGGGTTAGGGGGGGCTTTTTCCAAGCCAAATCCCGGATTGGGTTTATTTTAGGAGTTTAAGGGGGATTTTTAAACCCCCCGCCCCAAATTTTGGTTGGATTTGGGGGGGTTTCAAGGGGGTTTCCCAAGGTTTTGTGGGGTTGGAAGAGGAGGAGTCACTGTGGAGGTGGGATGGGGGTTTAGACACAGCCAACCCCCCACCCCCCCCAATCCATTTTGGCTCCATTTGGGGTTTGTTCACCCCAAATCCCCACCGGGTTCCCCCAAAACTCCCCCAAGACCCCCTCAAATCCCACCAGGTCCCCCCAAAACCCCCTTATATCCCACCAGGGCCCCTCCAAACCCACCAGGTCTCCCACCCCCCCCCCAAGACCCCCTTAAATCTCACCAGGTCCCCCCCAACCCCCCCTCAAACCCACTAGGTCCCCCCAAACCCACCAGGTCCTCCCCAAAACCCCCTCAAATCCCACCAGGGCACCCCCAAACCCACCAGGTCTCCCAAAACCCCCCCAAAACCCCCTCAAATCCCACCAGGTCTCCCAAAACCCCCCTCAAGACCCCCTCAAATCCCCCAGGTCGCCCCCAACCCCCCTCAAACCCACTAGGTCCCCCCCAAACCCACCAGGTCCCCCCCAAACCCACCAGGTCCCCCCCCAAAACCCCCTCAAATTCCACCAGGTCCCCCCCCAAACACACCAGGTCCCCCCCAAAACCCACCCCAAGACCCCCTTAAATCTCACCAGGTCCCCCCCAAAACCCACCAGGTCTCCCAAAAACCCCCCAAACCCCCCTCAAATCCCCCCAGGTCCCCCCAAAACCCCCCAGGTCCCCCCAAAACTCCCCCAGGTTTAGCCTTCAGCTACCCAGGGGGGATTGGGACTTCAAGGGGGGAATTTAGGGGGGGGTCTTCTCTGCCCCCTTCCCCAAAAATAACTCCTAGGGGATCTCAGGAGCTTCCAGGGGCTCAGCCCCCCCCACCCCACACCCCAACGAAGCACCAACACCCCTCTGGGACCATCCCAGTTCATCCCAGTCCATCCTAACTGGTTCTCTCCTCAAGCTGGTGGATATTGAACACCTCCCCCCAGCACAGACACCCCCTTTCCCCCACCCCCAAAACGCTTAGAGACCCCCCCCCAGGACCACAGATCCCCCCCCCCAAACCCCCCAGGGGACACCTGAGTGTCCCCACACCCACCCTCAGGGGACACCTGAGTCCCCCCCCACCCCTCCAACCCCCCAAAACACAGACCCCCCCCCTTCAGCACCCCGGTGGGGTTTTGGGGGCACCTAGTTGGGGGGGGGGGGGGGACAGGTAAAGGGGGGCGTGTTTGGGTGAGGGGGGGGTCAGAACCGACCTCCCCCCGACCCAACCAGCCCCCCTGGAGCCTGACCCGGTGCTTCCCCCCCCCACGACCCCACCCCCCCCCCCCCGGCGCCGGTATATGGGGGGGGGGGGGGGTGGGGAGGTACCAGAGCCTCCCTCCCCCCAACCCAACCACCCCCCCTGAGCCTGACCCGCTGCTTCCCCCCTCCCCCTCCCTCAACAACCCCCCCTCCCCCAACAACCCCCCCTCTCAACAACCCCCCCTCCCCCAACAACCCCCCCCCTCAACACCCCCTCCCCCAACAACCCCCCTCTCAACAACCCCCCCTCCCCCAAACAACCCCCCCCCTCAACAACCCCCCCTCCCCAAACAATCCCCCCTCTCAACACCCCCCCCCTCCCCCAACAACCCCCCTCCCCCAAACACCCACCCCCCCAACAACCCTCCCCTCCCCCCAACAACCCCCCCACCCCCAAACAACCCCCCAACAACACCCCCCTCCCCCAAACAACCCCCCCCCAACAACCCCCCCCCCAAACAACCCCCCCCTCACCAACAACCCCCCCTCCTCACCCCCACCCCCCCTCCCTCAACAACCCCCCCACCCCAAACAACCCCCCCACCCTCAACAACCCCCCCCTCCCCCAAACAACACCCCCCTCCCCCAAACAACCCCCCCCCCAAACAACCCCCCCAACAACCCCCCCCACCCCCAACAACAACCCCCCCCACCCTCAACAACCCCCCCCTCCTCCCCCCCACCCCCCCTCCCCCAAACCCCCCCCCCTCCCCCCCCAATTCCCCCTCACTCACCCCCCCGGTACCCCAGGGCCGGGCCCACCGGTGGTTGTTGTTCTTCCTCCTCCTCCTCCTCCTCCTCCTCCTCAACACCCTCTCCGTCCCCACAACCTCTTCCCCCGCCGCTTCCTCCCCGGTTCCGGCCTCCACAACAAGCGGCTCGCCGGGGACATGGTCCCTTTAAATCCCCCCCCGGAGCCTCCCCCGTTCCCCCGCTGCCGCCGCTGCCGCTCCACCGGCCGCCGCTCCCCCGGCCGCCGCTCCCCCGCCCCCTCCCGCCGGCGGGGCCTGACTACGTCACGCCTGGCGCGCCCGGGCCTCCGCCGACATCTTGTCAAGGAGGAAGAGGAAGAGGAAGAGGAAGGAAGGGGGGAACTAGGCCCAGCAACCGCCACCGCCTCCTCCTCCTCCGCCATGTCCCCGTCTTCCTCCGCCCCAAAAAACCGGAGCAGCCGCCGCGCCGGCTCCGTTTCCCTCCGCCCTTCCTGGGCGTCAGGGAGGCGGCGACGCTGTGCGCGCGTTGATGACGTCAGAGGCCGGGCGTTGACGCCACCGCGGGGAGGGGAAAGGGAAGAAGGGCAAAGGCGGAGCGGAGGAGGGAATGGGGGTGACGTCATCCGGAAGCGACGCAGGCGCCGCCCCGGCCACCGCCGCCGCCGCCATTTTTAGTGAGGGCAGAGGGGAGGCCAACGAGGCCTGACAACCC
>NC_140120.1:1800000-2052000 GCF_964237585.1 Gallinula chloropus | reverse complement strand
AAATCACTGTGTCCTGGTTTTGGTCAGTATAGAGTTAATTTCATTTGTAACAGCAGATGAATGCTGTGTTTGAGAGTAAAATGGGAGTAGTGCTGATAACACCCTGATGTTTCTAGTTGCTGTCAGACAGTCAAGGACTTTCTCAGCTCTTCATGAGAAAGGAGGGGCGAAGCCAGGACAGGTGACCGAGCTGACCAAAGAGAGTATTCCACGCCAGTTACGTCCTGCCCAGGATATCGGGGGGCTGATGGGAGGAAGGCCTGGGGTGGCTCCGGGACGTGCGGTTCTTGGGCGACGGTCGGGTTCTGGGACGGCTCTGGGTGGCACGGCCTGAGTTGTGTGGTTCGGTGAGAAACTGCATTGTGTATCAACAGCTTCATATATTTTGCTTTGAAGTCCTGTTAGTATTGTTACATTGTATCTTTCTGTTATCTTAGTAAACTATCCTTATCCCAACCCACGGGCCTCTTAATTTCTTGATTTTGGGGTTATTTGCCCCTTTCTCTTCCTTTTTCCCTTCCCTTACTTCTCACCCCCCTTCCCTCTTCCCTTTAACCTGCTCTTTTCCTTTAAGGAGCAGGCAGCTGCGTGGATCTTGGCCCTCAGCCGGGTGAAACCACGACACCTGCCATTATCTGCTCTTCTAAAAAGTCGAATCCCCTCCTGCCTATAAGCTCCCTTCAGGGGCTGGGAGGCTGCAATGGGGTCCTCCCGCAGCCTTCTCTTCTCCAGGCTGAACAAGCCCAGTTCCCTCAGCCTCTCTTTGTAGGGCAGGTGCTCCAGCCCTCTAATCATCTTCGTGGCCCTCCTCTGAACCCTCTCCAACAGTTCCACATCCTTCTTGTACTGGGGGCCCCAGATCTGGACACAGGACTCCAGATGGGGCATCAGGGAGAGGACAGTCTCTCCTCCAGCACCTTTGGAGTTTCAGGTGTCCTTGATGGTCAGACTGGTACCTGCACCATGGGCAGAGACATTTCAATTGCTGCAGCAGGAACCTGGCTCACCCAGATGCCCCTGACCAGGATCCCACAGCTGAGCCCTTGCTGGGAGAGCATCTCCCCACTCATCTCCCCCCATCCTGTATCTCACTGGGCCTACATCCTCTCCATGTCAGGCAAGACATCCCTTCTGGACTCCCATATTCACTAGGTGCCTTTGCCCTTTTGTGTCCAGCCTCTGCCCCTCCTCACCCATTTCAGAGCTCTGCATCTTGGCAGCAAAGGGCTCCTAATGAATCACAGAATGGTTTGGGGGTGTCCCCATGATGCTTTGCAGGGCTTGAGCTGGGCTTGGAGCAGAACTGAAAACAGCAACAACAGCCCAGTTCACCAGCACTGTGTCCTTGCTGGGCGAGCACCTTCCCCTCATCTGGTAAGCAGGTGATCTTGCCACAGGAGGAGATGGTGAAGGTAGTCATGCAGCACCTGCCTCTCACAACCCCCTGCTGTCTGGCCTGATCCCCTGGTTGTTCTGTACTTGCCACATGGTGGCACTCAAGATTCAGAATCTCCAAGGGCACAGATGTCAGACTGACAGGCCTGCAGTTGGCTGATCCTCCTTCCATCACTCGTTGTAGGTGAGCATCACATTGGCTAACCTCCAGTCAGCAGGGACTTCTTGGTTGTCCAGGTCTGATGCTAAAGGATTCCAAGTGGCTTGGTGAGGGGTAAGTCAGTAAAAATAAACCAGAAACAAATCAGCTGCACATGCCCTTCTTCTTTTGCCATGTGGGGGGTATGATTATGGGATTTGTGATTGTTCAAAGGGAATAAGGAGCTGGTGGTCTGATCAAGCTGGTTACCTACCACAAAAGTCGTTTAAGCACAGCTGCTGTGCATAAAGATGAAGGTTAGATGGGCCTGTGCACAGATCTTTCTGGAACAGGATGCAACACATGGAATTTGAAACAACTCTTGTCATTTAGCTTAGGGTGGGAATGGTTGGACTTGATGATCTTCAAAGCTCTTTTCCAACCTTGTGCTTCTGTGCTTCTGTGATTTAACCCAGATCTCCAGAAAATGAAGCTGCCATGTTCATGCACCAAGATGGACAGCCCCATCAGTGTCCACAGATGTGCCATGAAGTGTTGGTTTTGGCCAGGATAGAGTTAATATTCTTTCTAGCATCATGTGGAATGCTTTGTTTGGGAGTTAGGATGAGAGCAGTGCTGATAACACAGGGATGGGTTTAGTTGCTGCAAAGCAGTCGAGGACTTTCCAGTTGTTCATACTGTCCTGCTGAGGAGAAGGCAGGTGGGGGGGGGGACACACACACCCAGAGAGCTGGGAGGGGACACAGCCAGGACAGGTGACCCAAACTCTCCAAAGATGGTATCACATGCCAATGACATCACATTCAGCATAAATGGGGGCCGATGGGAGAGGAGCACTCAGCTCCAGGACTCACGGGTTTTGGGGTCAGTCTGGATTCAGGACAGCTCTGAGCTGTACGGTCTGAGTTGTGCAGCTCGGTGAGAAGCTGCATTGTGTGTCACCACAGGAGTGTTTATTGGATGGGGAGCTTTTGTAGAGGTGGCATAGTGGCCAAGTCCAGTTCATGGAGTATGTCTATGGGAGCAGCCTCTCTGCATCCAATAAAGATGGAGTTACCCAGAGGGAACTGATCTGTGGGTCACTCCTGTCTGTGCAGAAGAGAAGGAGCAGTGCTGGATGTGCAGAGGGCAATATGTTCAGTCACAATGGGCTTGTGATGTACCCGTCTCTTAACTGCTTTGCACCTGGGCACGTGTGACTGCCCAGGAGAAGACAGATGGAAATGTGGGAGCTCCTCTCCAAAGGAGAGGGGTCTGGAAAGAAGTGATAGACAGAGAGATGAGTGTGGGAGATGCTTCTGGCATCTCAAGAGGTCTTCAGGACCAGAGAACAGTGGATCTCACCATGAAGGAAGCGCTCAGCCAGGATAAACACCATCTGAGCACAGCCCAGCCACTGCTCCTCGCTGCAGCTGCCTGCTGACCAGTGACCTTGCTCAATAAAAAGCCCTTCCTTTTGCACCCCTGCTCTCTCAGCAGCAGTGTGTTCACCTCCTGCTCGCTCTGCATGCACAGAAGTCGCCCATGCAACACCTGTCCAGCCCACTGCTTTGTGCAGGCAGTTGTAGCTCTTCTGTTTAGAAATGAGGTTTCCTCGCTGGGCACCAGCACCAACCCAACCGCTCTGACAGGAAGACGTGTGTCCCCATGAGGCTTTGCAGGGCGTGAGCTGGGCTTGGAGCAGAGTTGAAAACTGCAGCACCAGCAGTGGCAAAGTTCTAACTGACATCTTGGGTGCAAATCTCCCAGCCAGGGCTGGAAACAGGTGTGGGAGGGCAGAGGGCCTGGAAGGGGTGACACTGGAGCAGCTCCTTGCATGGCTGTGACCACAGTTGGCTGCCTTCTTGACTGGGTGATGAAGGTGTCAGGGTTACTCTTTTCCACCCCATTTAGGAAAGCATTTCCAGCAAAGCATAGGAGGCTTTGGCTGTTGAGCACCCAAATCAGCACATCTCAATCACCTGCTCCTGTGGACACCCTGAGTGGATGAGATGTGGGTGAAAGTGGCTGCATGTCACACCTGTACCATGCCCTTGGGTTTCTCTGCTGGTGAGGGATGCCTCACCAGGATTTGTTGTGCCTGCAGACCTCCCTGCCCTCCACCTGCAGCCTGGGGTGTTTTATGGAGCCCTGCACACAATATCACCACCCAGACTGAGGGTCCTTGTGACGTGTTGAAGAGGTCTTGCCTTGCTTTATCCACATCTTGGGTTTTTTGATGAACAGAGCTGAAAGGCTACTTCAGAATTTCTATTATTATTTTTACTCTGAATAAAGAGTCCTAATCCCATCCTGAAATCTACTCTGGAAATGTGAGGCTCATCCCTTCCAAACCTGGTTTGGGATGCCATCCTGCTGATGCTTGACATTCACTCAGGTTCTCCCTCCAGATATACACACTGATGTACTGGGCAGAGTTGAGATCAGCTCTGACAGAGGCTTTCGGGCAGTTCAAGCTCTTCTCAGCCATAAGACATCCTTTTGCCTTGTCTGGGGCTGTCCTTGTCCTCCTTCCATGGTGCCAGCACAGCTGAAAGGTCTGTGGTTGTGATGGTCACGAGGAGGGTAATGCTGTTATTTTATTTTTGAAGGTATCCAGAACAAACTTCTCCAAAACTTCAGTGTACACCAGTATAGGCAAAAGCAAGAGGTGAAGAAGGTAGCTTCTGAGTTAACTCAAGACAGGGAAATCATGGGTATCCTTGCTGGCTCTCCCTCCCATCCATAGTGATTGTATTTTGGGGAAGGATCCTGAGTTCCAAAACTCTATGGAGCAAGGATTTTCCCATGACCATGATATGGCTTTCAAAAGACTGCAAAAGACTCCAAGAAGCTGCATGTCTCCGCTGAAACACTTCAGACAGATGTTTGTGAAGATCCACACAAGTTCTTTGAGAGAGGGAGAGAGTGACATGGGGAAAGCAGGGAAGATCTGTGATCTGTAAATAAAAGCAAGAAGTCGTATCCCAAAGAGAAGAGCTGCTTTGGCCTTATCCCAGGAGAAGTGTTGGGTGAAATTCCCCCTGCGAACAGTTGTCTGTCTCCAGGCTTGGAACAGAAACCCTGCTGCTGTTACACTGGCTACACTGGGCTCACATGGGGACATCAAAACCCAACCAGCTCGTGAACCTTAAAAGTTCTTTCCAGATCAAGTCTCAGCATCAATAGAGATCTGCAGCCATCAACTGGTGAAAATTTACATGCAAGACCATGATCTGCATCACACCCCTCCTGGTATTTTGATGCTGTAGTGGCATGAACTGCTTTGGGTACAATGAGGACAACAACGGAGTGTTGGTTTGGGTTTTAACAAAGTAAGGGCCAGGATGAGAAGGGAAAAGCAGTAGCAGTGTGCAGGTGTATCTTTTATGGTCCAGTAGATATCTCACCTGGGCTCAGACAAGAGACAGCTCCCCGTTCTATCCCTGCATATCACTATCCTCTATATCTCTACCTCCATTGTGTTGTGTTTCTCTGGCTCAATCCCATTCCTTAGCTGAGAGTATAAGACAGAGGTGCAGTTGGTGATATAAATCCATAGATGTTTATTGTTTTATTGTTTTCAGAGATAGTTACAGAGAGCTATTAGCAGAGACATGTGAGCATGTGACGTGAGACATCCTAGGCTTTACACAGTGGGATGGAGATGTCTCTGCTTCAGGTGCCCATGTCTAGATTTACAATATACAGAGTATATTTCTACATCCTAGATTGTAAACACATGTGCCAGTCACAGATAGACTTCTGTTGAAGGTGACCCAGAATACACTTATGATGTGTGTGGAAAGATCTGGGCATGTGGATGGGTTGGGTGAGGACATGCTGTCATGGACAAGGCTTGTGGGTAGGCATTGGCCTTCCAGGCTGAGCACTGGCAATTCCCTGGCATGGTGAAGACAAGTGATGGGGATGGTACATGGCAGGATCATGGTGATGGGGAGAAATCTGCTGTCAGCCTGCAAGGGGTTCTGTAAAGCCCGATCTCCCTGGTGAGTGGAAATGGGGTTGAGAAAGGAAAGGTGGAGAATGTGTTTGGCTGCAGTGCTGGGGAAAGATCACCAAGGCTCCCCACACACTACCCTTACCTGTAACAGCCAAGCTCAAAGAAGCCCAAACTGGAGACACCAGCCCCATTTGACCAGCACAGGATCTGTCTGCCTGAGACAAAAGGCCAAGGTGGGCAAGTCTCCCTGTGCACTGGCCATGCTGGAGCGTTATCTGGGCTGGCTGCGTGAGTGGCTCAGTGTTGCATACGTTGTGGTGTTCATCTCTGGCACATGATGCTGCAGAGGGAAAATGAAGCCATGTTATTTCATCTACGGTCCATGAGCCCTGCAGAAGCTTCTGGTCCTGGGCTACAAGAGCACCGAAGGGAGCTGTGTGCTTTGCATAAGCTGGGAACAAATTAGCAAAAATCACAGTGGATCTGTGACAGTACTGTACTTCTAGATAGCCCCTTATTTCTTCTTTGGTGTTGTTTTCTCAAGGCACTTTCTTTTTCCCTTTGAATAGACCAAAAATGCTACATCAGGGAATAATGCAATGAACCATTTTTCTATCTTATGAGAGTAAATTTTACGATGTAGACAGTAGCAGCAAAGGACTGCAATTCTTCATGACAAGGACAAGACTCAGAGAAAGAAAATGTGTGGAAAAACTATCCTGTTATTCTAGTTAATGTGTCACCTTTTTCAATCAGAAATGAGGATCAGTTGAGAGGAGACAAAGGCAGGAGGACACATTAATAAATGTCTTTTTCTCTGAAGGCATCCATTTAGTTCCTGGTAGAAACAGTCCTATGTGAGTCCACAGCCAAAGCCACCGTTGAACACCCAACCCAGCACATCTCATCTTTGTGGGCCCCACTCCCTGATTTGGCATCAAAGCCGATCCACAACTCACCCTGTTACATCCAGTGTGGACAATGGTGGAATCTGTTGGGAGTCAAAACCCAAACTGTTAGTCCTTGGTCCTGCTTTGGTGAGGGATGAGACCTAACATAGTGGATCCCATGTGGATGTTCCTTTGGAGAGAAGATCCCCTGGCGTCAGGAATGAATGACTTACCCCTCTGGCCCCTAATTTCATTCCACTCTCTCTGTATTCTCCCTGTGGATGGACAGAAGGGATGCTGGGGATTGGCTGCATTTCCCCCACCTTGTAGCATAATTTTCTCTCTTTGTCCAACCAGGAGACATTCACTGGCTGGTCTTTGCCTGAACATGAAACAGGGCAAGTAGACTGAGGCACATGGACAGTAGGGCAACCTCGCCCTGTCTCTATTCACAACACCCTCCCTGTTGCTTTGAAACACCCTGTGGTTTCAGAGTTATCAAGCAGTGTCTTTCCAACCAGCACTCATGTCCTCCAATACCAGACTTGGCTTTGAAGCAGAATTCATGTTGAAGTGGAAATGTAGAGGGAAAAGATGCCAATCCCAGTGGGGCTGCATTCTAGCCTTGGGCCAGATCATGTAGGGGAAGTCCCTGTCAGCAAATGGGGTTGGTCACCATGATTGTTGGGAAGGGGAGGTTTAGGTTGGATGTTAGGAAGAGGTTCTTTACTGAGACTGTGGTTGGGCACTGGAACAGGCTCCTCAGGGAAGTGGTCACAGCACTAAGCTTGACTAAGCTCAAGAAGCATCTGGTCCATTCCCTCAGTCCCACGCTCTGACTTGGCTGGCCCTGTATGGAGCCAGGAGTTGGACTTTATGGGTCTTTATGGGTCCATTCCAGCTCAGGAGATTGTGGAATTCCAGGATGATTTTTCTGTAGACAGAAGCCAGGCTGTGCATGAACTGAATTGTGGGGTGCAACAGAGCCATGAGAAATCTGCCTTTATTCAGTGCCTGGTGTTTTGCATATCCTACTGGGAATTAAGAGCTGGGACTTCATATGGAATTGGGAAAGGTCCCGTGTAGGCGTACAGCGACTGGGGGAGATGGAGAGGGCAGAAAGTGGTTTTGGTTCATGGCCCTGCAAGTCTTCATCTACTGACAATGTGGCACAGCCAATAGATGAGCCGGTTTACTGTAAGGGCTGGAGGTCACATGAAGGGTGTCCCCACAGACAGAGCATCCCATGGATCATGTTGAGGCAGGATGTGGTACTCACATATGTCCATGGATGGACTAAAGCCTGCTGCTTCAGCCTTCATGTCAGGGGAAGCCACCCATGGATACTGACCGTGATTCCCCAAGAAAAGAAAAGCCCTCAGGGCCTTCTCCAGCCACACATCCAGGAGGGATTGTTTCTCACCTTTGGAATCTCTAGGTTACTAACCTTTTATATTGCCTTGGAACTTATGAAGGAGGATGTTTAGGAACTTTATGGCTGAGTGGGTGCCTGGCATCTCAGCTGCTTATCACCTGGAATGTTCTGTAAATGCTGAACGTTTTGAAATGTGAACAGAAATTTAGCTTCTAAGTTATCCCCAGCTGTTACTCCACAACAACTCACCTGCCCAATGTGGGCAGTGGTAGTGCCTGTTGTGGGACAAAACCTACACAATACAGTCCTTTCTTCCTATTTGGGGGGTACAAGGCCCAGGCTGCCTTTGAACAGCAAATGCCGTGGTCAGATCTTAATGCCCTGCCTTGATTTTAACCTACTCTTGCCAGTGCTCTGCCTTTACATCTGTGGATGCAGAGCTGGGATGCTGGGGTTTGGCTGCATTTCATCCACTCTTTACCATCATTTTATCTCTAATTTCTCCCAACTAGCAGAGCTTTGCTTGCTTGTCTGTGCCTGCACATGAATCTGATTCACCAAGGAGACAGAGGGAGGCCATGGAGAGCAGGGAGGTCTCCCCCTAACCCCAGCCTCAGGTCACCCCATTTGCTGCAGCCTTTGGGTTCAGAGTTAGCAAGGAGTTCACAATGGGATGGAGAGAATTGTAAGAGTGAAAGTGAGAAAACTTGTGCATGAGTAAAGGCAATTTAATAGGTAAAGTAAAAGCCACACACAGACAAGAAAAGCCAAACATGGAATTCATTCACTCCAGGCCCGGGAGCAGGCAGGTGCTTATCCATTCCCAGGACAGTAGGGATCCATCATGCCTAATGGTTCCTTGGGAAGACAAATGCCATCACTCCAAAGATCAGCCTCCAGTACTGGACCTGGAGATGCTGCTTTCTGTGAGCAGGAGGGTCATCTGTGGGAAAACAGGGGCTGCATAAAAGAGAACAGAGCAATGGTAGCACATCCATTGGGCAGCTGCACTGAGCGGTCAGACCCCGAGTGGGAGCCAGGAGGTGGCATGGCTCTTGCTCCTGTCATGGCAAAGAGACATGGGGACAGCAGGAAGCCCATTGTTGTGAGGGCATCAGTGGGCAATGGCGTAAGGAATGTCTGTAGGCTGGCTGGTCTTGCTGGCATAGTGGCTCCATCTTTTCAGAATGAATGTGATGATGGGGATGGAGGCCAGGAGGAAGAAAGTAAGGGTAGAGCGCAGGATGGAGACCCAGACAGGCATGCTTGGCCCTGGAAGAGAGAAACGTCATAACATGGGCAACATGAGTGCAGGAAGAAGGAGATGGTAGGAAGAGCTCATCAGCAACTGTACCTCCTCTAGGTTGGAGCACTGTCTGGTGTAAGAATGAAATGCAGACCTTGTGAGTCTCACTGCCTTTTACTGGGACCACTGCAGAAACCAAGCAGAACACCAGGTCATGTCTGAGCTCCTCACCCAGTTTCATTTTTCCCTGTGCTGGTACTGACACACTTCTATTCCCACTCTGCCCAGTGTGACTTTCAGAAGCACAAAGTAATGCCGCAGCCCCTTTGACCATTTTGGCTTGTGGTCCTCCACCCAGTCCTTGCAGGTGATGAATTAGGTTGCAGGGGACTGCCTGTCAATGGTGCAGCAAAAGAAAACCTGTTCTCCCTCCTCAGCATGGGAGATGTTCTTGAAGTACCAGTTAGCACGGGTGTACGAAATGAAGGTCCTGCTTGACTGACCTGGTCTGGTTCTACAATGTGACAACTAAGTGAATGAAAGGATGGGGCTGTTGTCTACCTAGACTTTAGAAAAGCCTTTGATACTATTTCTCACAGACTTTTCTTGGAGAAACTGGTTGCTCATGGCTTGAATGGGCCTATGCTTTTCTGGGTAAGATATGTCAGGATGGCTGGGCCCAAGGAGTTGTAGCAAATGGAGTTAAATGCGGTGAGCAGCTGGTCACAAGGGGTGTTCACCAGGGCTCAGTACTAGGACTGGCTGTCTTTAATATTTTTATCTAAGATCTGGATGAGGAGATCAAGGGCACCCTTGGTAAGTTTGCAGGTGACACCAAGTTGTTCGGGACTGTTGATCTGCTGGAGGGAAGGAATGCTTTGCAGGAGGATGTGGACAGGCTGGATCGGTGGGCCAAGGCCAATTGTATGATGTTCAGTATGTCTCAGTGCCTGGTCCTACACCTGGGTCAATCCAACCCCAGGTGATGCTTTAGGTTTGGGCAAGAGTGGCTGGAAAGATGCCTGATAGAAAAGGCCATGGAGGTGTTGGTCAACAGCAGGCTGAATATGAGCCAGCAGTGTGCTCAGGTTGCCAAGTAGGCCAAGAGCACCCTGGTTTGTATCAGAAATCGCGTGGCTAGCACCACCATGGAAGTCATTGTCCTCATGTCTTTGGGACTGGTGAGGCTGCACCTCAAGTACTGTGTTCAGTTTTAGGTCCCTCATGACAAGAAAGTCATTTTGATTCCAGATGTGTCCAGACAAGGACAATGAAGGTGGCAAAGTTTACAGTCAACAAGTGTTATGAGAAGTGTCTGAGGGAACTGGGGTTGTTTAGCCTTTTGAGCAAATGAGGCTAAGGGGAGACCTTACTGCTTTCTACATCTACTGCAAAGTAGGTCATAGCCAGGTGGGTGTTGGTCTCTTTTTGTAATAAGTGATAGCACAAGAGGAAATGGCTTCAAGTTGTGCTAGATTAGGTTTAGAGGGATGTTAGCAAGTATTTCTTCACTGAAAGTGTTCCCATTGTTGGAACAAGCTGTGCAGGGAAGTGGCTGAGCCACCATCCCTGGAGGTATTCAAAACACACGTGGATATGTTGCTTAGTGATATGGTTCACTGGTTGGATAGTTTAATGGTTGGATTTGCTGATTTTAACGATCCAGTCTCGACACTTCTGAATCTATGACACCAAGAGGGCAGTGACCTGAAGAGATGGCAGAAGGATAGAAAACACCCTGGATATGGGAAGGGAAGAGTCTCCTCTCCAGGAGGTCACCCATAGGGAATAAAACCTCCTTCCCATCCCATCTCTACCCCTACACACATCCTTTGCTGGGTCATCACCTTTCTACATGTCTATCTCTGTCCAACATTTTCTTGGTCTCCTCACCTGACAACACCCCAAGCCCCTTTTGAGGAGCTCAAGCTAGCTCAGACTTTCTTCTTGTGTCCAGAGGACTGTGAGGAAATGTTTGCCCGGGGCAGAGGTGCATTAGGTCTCTGTCTCCCTGCATTGGCATCCCAGTGCAATCACTCTGGAGGAAAATCCTCCCCATGTCAACCTCTTTGCTCCCTCTAGTTGATAGAAGAAAGGCCTGAGTAGTTCAGCATCCAATGAAGCAGGGGTAAGGAGCTGGCAACACTAAACCAGCACAAGTCAGAGAGAAGCAGCCCCACAGCACTGTGTGATCTTGGCCTTACAGTTTGCCCTCGATGTCCCCAAACCACTCACCTTTCATCACAACACAGTAACTAGCTGCAGCGACCAGGAGAAGTATGTAGATTGATACCACTGCCAGCTCGATTCTTGTGTTGAGGGGCTGAGGCTTGGGAGCTGTGGGAAGAGGAAACATTTGGATAAAGTAGGTGTCACGGGGAGCAGGAAAGAGCAGGAGATGCCTTTAGAGCCATTTGGATTCTGGTTAATTAACATTCCTCATGTCCTGAAGTGGGGAGGAATGAGACCCAGGCTGCCTTTGGCTGCATTTTCCCCAACTTGTAGAGCATCATTTTCTCTCTTTGCCCAACCAGCAGACCTTTACTGACTATTCTGTGCCTCATGGGAAACTAAAGCCACTGAGAAAATTGATTGGGGCACAAAGACAGTGGGGAGATCTCTCCATACACCTTACCACTGCAGTCACACTTTGCTTACAGCCTGTGGTTTCAGAGTTAGCAAGAAGGAACTTTCCCTGTCACCGCCTATAAGTGGACCCATGTTGTCTACTGCTGCACTTTCTGCTTTGAAGAAGAAATTACGGGAAAGAGACAATATAGAGGGGGGGAAAGAATTCAATCCCAGTGGGTCTGTGCAGCTGAGACTTCTCTGCTGTGCAGCAAGGCTGACTCATGAGCACAGAGTTGCTGACCATGCTGGAGAGCAGCCAGCCCACATAAAGGGTGTCCCAAGATAGTTCACAGGGAGGGAGGAAGTGATACTAACATTGTATTTCATTGTTGTCAGTTGTATTGTGGCTGTGAAGCTGCTGCTGCCTGGAAAGGAAGAGAGAAAGGTTTTGATGTGTGTGTGTGTTCAGGCTTTGATGGGGCTGTTTGGGTCATTCCTGTGGATGATGCTTTCTTACATGAATCCATGTATGGAGTCAAGCCCAGGATAAGCCCTGTTCCTCACTGCTTCCACCCAGGGGAAGAAACCCATGGACACAGACCACGATGCCCCAAGACAAGGACCCTCCCAGGATGTCCAGCATGCCCATGTCTCCATCACCTTCCAGCCCCACATCCAGGAGGGATTGCTGCTCACCTTTGGCACCGCTCTCCGCAGACCCCTGCAAGGGAAGGAAATGGAGAGGCGGAAAGGCAGTTACTGCACAGCCCTGGCTTCCCATGCTCTGAGCTGCAGTGTGAAATCATGGGCTGAGCCCCACACACCTCCTTCAGAGGAGCAGTTTTAGACCCCAGCCTATGCAACTGTGAGTCTCGTTTCCCACACTGGCTTCTCCCAAGTTCTCAACACCAAGAGATAGCACAAATGTGCTTGATCAGCTCAGGTCTGAGAATCCCTTCTTGTGCTCTGAGGGCTGGGAGCAAATATCTTCCTGGGGCAGGGAAGCATTTGATCTCTCCTTCCCTGCACTGGCATCCCAATGCAATCATCCTGGAGGAAAAATCTTCCCCCTGTCAAACTATCACACAAACCCCCTCCCCCCCCATATATGATAAAGGAAATGTTGAGATGAATCAGGGATAAGGAACCAGCAATAAAAAATACCAGTGCGATAAATCTGGAGGAGTTTTTTGGAGGAAAAATCTTCCCCATGTGTCCATCTTTGATCATCCCAGCTGATGAAGGAAAGGCTTGAGAGGATCAACTTTATTTGGAGCCAGCCATGCTAAAATGGCACAGGTCAGCCAGCAGATATGATGCATGAGTCAGATTCTAGCTTCAAGGCTTCCCTGAATTTCCTCAAAATGCTCACCTTTTTTAACAGCACAGTAGGCAGCTGCAACCAGGATGAGCAAGAGGGAGAATGCCACTACTACCGACATGACGCATGTGAGGAAGAACAGAATGTGGGCAGAATCTGTTGGAGTAGAGTAGGTGTCATGGAGAGAAGGAGAGAACAGGACCTTGTCCTTAGACCCAAGCCAGATCCTAGTTAATTAACCTCCTCTGTCCCAGTGTGGAGTGACACGGTGCATGCAGGGAGGGAATCATTCACTGGTGGTTGATGGGCCTTCCTGGGAACTGGACTCTGTGGCTCAGAGGAGAAAAGGAAAGCATAAGAGTGACCAGCTCTCACAGGAGCTGCACAGACTCATCAGCTGAAGCACCATGGTCGAAGCGTTGTGGCTTGGATCACACTGCACAGAGGTGGCTTGATTACATCTGGCACCAGCATTCTCATTGTCTGTGCTGCTGGGGTAGGAGAGGAGCAGTGCACTCTCCTGTGACTGGGAAAGGCTGGTCTGAGCCTCTGAAACACACAGGAATGTGGCCTGGAGGAAATGGCATCCTAACCCTCAGTTACAGTCTGTGTGGCCCGAGAGCAGTGCTTTCCCATGCCCCAGTGTCATGCCTCACCTCTGACAGTCAGGTGGTGGGGAGCACTGAGGGCAGAGCTTCTCACCCAGTTACTGTCATTCCTGTGCTGGTACCCACACGTGTATGTCCCCGCACTCTCTTTCAGGGCACTGTGTTGCCCAATGTAGTTCTGCTTCCCCTTTTGAGCTTTCTGCCTGAACACCTCCACCCCATCCTTGCAGAAGATAATTTGTGTAGCAGGAGCCTGCCAGTCAATGAAGCAGCGAAAATAAACCAGTTCCCCCTCCTGAGCACTCAAGGTGTTGAGGAAGAGATCAGGAGCAGGGAGGTGACCTGGAGAGATGGAACATTGATGGCACTAGTGTCATACTTGTGGATCAAACTGGTCTTCCCACCCCATCTCCACACCTGCACACCACCCTTGTCCATCTCATCCTGTGCCCACCATCACCTGGGGAGCTGCAGATGTCCTGGATGGTCACACTGTCACCTGCATTGTGGGAAAGAGAGGGTTTGATTAGAGGGACAGTGACATGGCTCATCCAAGTGCCACTGGTCAGCTCCCCACTGCTGAGTCCTTGGTGGGCAAGCACCTTTCCACTCATGTGTCCCCATTCTGCATCTCCTTGGTCTTTAAAACTAAGTTTCAAACGAAGACATTTAGTGGTTTTATTATTGCCGATGGATTCCCCTTGCTCCCTAAAGCACTTTAGCAGTTGCCCAGTCTCATAGTACTTCACAACCAGCCCTTAGAGGTGGTAGAAAAATGCACCTTTGTCTCAGAGACTCACCATAGCTGGAGGAAGCATCATCTCCCTCCCCTCATCAAAGCAGCTCTGCCCCTTATAGCTGCTTGGCTGCTCCACACACTTTTTCTCATTCTCCCCTGTGTCCAGGACACAACCTGTCCTGCCCCACTCACAGCCCACCACACAGGAGCCCCAAAGGCAAAGAAATCCCCCAACTCACCAAGCAGCAGTAGCAGCAGGAAGGCAGGGTGAGGAGGAGACAGCCTGGCACATCCCATCTGCCCCAGCATTTTTTGGGGTGCTGCCTGTACACCGTCTCCTTGAAGTGTCTGTTCTCCTCTGAGCTGGGGACAGTGGTTCAAGAGCTCCCTGGCCCGTGGCTTTCAGCACACATGGGGCTGGTCCTGTTGCCTTGCTGTGGCTAGCAGTGCCTGTCCCACAGCGAGAGGCTGTGATGAGCGGGTGCAGTTCTTCAGCCCCCACTGCGGATGCTGCCCCTGCGCAGCCCCCACTTTCATTTCTGTACACTCAGACATCACGGCACAAGCTCTGTTTGCCTGTCTGTGAGAATTGACCATAAGAGGTAAAAAATGCTGGTGTCTGCCCAGCTGTTTTATGAATATTGTAGCTGGAGATCTGCAAGATCAGCATGAGAAGCAGCTGAAGTATGGAGTTTATCTGCGACTAGACCGTTTTGGTCCTGCTTTGGTGAAAGAATGTGAAATAAACAGACAAATGGTTTTAACATGTAACCTGGAAGACTCTGGAGTGAGGCATTTGCTTCCTTATCCTTGATGTATTAGGTTGACACACCTAACACACCTGGCTAACCAGGACTCCTGCTATATACCAGAGGGAGCTCGCTTTTCCCTTGTCACCAGGCTCTGATGAGGACCTAGGAGGTCACTGGTAAAGAATTTCACTAGACTGTGTTACTCTAGGCTTGCTTTTATTAACAACTCAGAGTTGGGGCAACACCTTGGTGAGTGGCGACCCAAATGTTATGTTTCTGATCTTATATACTCTTTTAACACAATTATATAATAGACAAAGTGCTCCATTTTGAATAGACAAAGTCTACCTTTTTGCTTGGTAGAAAGTCCGTAAATTTCCTTTGTTTCTTTTATCCTTGCCTTGCCTTTCCTTGCCTCCCCTCCCCTCGCCTCCCCTCGCCTCCCCTCCCCTCACCTCCCCTACCCTCTTTCAGGACACTGCGTTGCACAATGTAGCTCTGCTTCCCCTGTTGAGCTTTCTGGCTGAACACTTCCACCCCATCCTTGCAGAAGATTTGTGTAGCAGGAGCCTGCCAGTCAATGGAGCAGCGAAAATAAACCAGTTCCCCCTCCTGAGCGCTGGAAGTGCTCAGGGAGATGTTAGGATGCAAGAGGTCACCTGGAGAGAGGACCAAGGATGGTACATGCCAGTGCCATACTTGAGAAGCAAAGTGGTCTTCCCACCCGTGCCATCTCCATGCCTGCACATCTCCCTTGTCCAGCCTTTCCAGTGCTCACCATCACCTGGGGACCTGCAGATGTCCTGGCCAGTCACACCCACACCTGCATTTGAGGCAGACGGGGTTTTGGTTAGACGGGCAGTAACCTGGATCATCCAAGTGCCCCTGATCAGGTCCCCACTGCTGAGTCCTTCGTGGACAAACACCTTCCCAATCCTCTGTCTCCATCCAACAGCTCATTGCACTCTAAAAGTGACATTTGCCAAATCCCATTGTTGGTGGGACTGTTGTTGAGGAGGAATGCCCTTAGCTCCCTAAAGCACTCCAGCAGTCTCATGTCACTACACGAAGCCTCTCAGATATGGTGAGGAAAATGTACCCTTTGCTCAGAGCCACACCATAACTGGATGAAGCATCATCTCCCTCCCCTTATTAAAGCAGATCTGCCCCTCATTGCTGTGTGGCTGCTACACACACATTCCCCATTCTCCCCTGTGCCCAGGAACTGCCCTGTCCTTCCCTGCTCACAGCCCTCCATGCCAGAGCCCCAAGGCAAAGAAATTCTCCAACTCACTGACCAGCAGCAGCAGCAGGAAGACACAGTGAGGAAGAGACACCTCGGCACATCCCACCAGCCCTGGCATTTTTGGGGCTCTTCGGGAGCAGTGTCTCCTTGAAGCATCTGCTGTCCCCAGCTCTGAGCTGGGGACAGCAGATCAAGAGCTCCCTGGCCTGTGGCTTTGAGCACACATGGGGCTGGTCCTCTTGCCTTGCTGTGGCTGGCAGTGCCTGTCCCACAGCGAGAGGCTGTGATGAACAGGGTCCCTTCTTCAGCCCCCACTGTGGATTCTGCACCTTCAGAGCCCCCTCTTTCATTTCCGGACCCTCAGATACCATAGCACAAGCTGTTTCTTGCTCTCCCTCTCTGACAATTGACCATAATAGATAAAAAATGCTGGTGCCCACTTATCACTTTGTGAAATATGTGAATGGAGATAAACAAGGTCAGCACGAGAGGCATGAGAAGGACGTAGTCTAACTGTGGTAAGACAGTTCTGTTTTGGCTAAAGAAGAAGGAATAAAGAGACAAATTGTTTCAACACCAAATCCGGAATGTCATGGGTACCAATTCAAGACCTTTTTCTTCGTGATCCTTTATATTAATGTGAAAATTGATACCCCTGAGCATGGCAATGAGCTGAATGAAATACACGGTAAACACATGTAGGACTTGTGTCACCACCCAACTCATGTTAAAGTCACCCCAGGGAGAGGAACAGCTAAGTTTTGTGTATAAAGAATATTACTCTACTCCCAAATTTGGCACTAAAGGTGATCTGTAACTCCCACTGTTACATCCACTGAGGACAGTAGTGGAGTCTTTTGGGGGCTAAAACCCACAGAATAACAGAATGTCATCCCATTGCAGGTAGGGACAAGAATCATGCTGCAGTTGAGCAGAAATGCCATGGTCACGACTGAATGCCCTGCCCTGTTCGCCTCTAATTTCACTCTTCTCTTGGCATCAGCGGCCTTTCTTTCCTTCTGTGGATGTGGAGCAGGGATGCTGGGGGTTTCCTGCATTTCCTGCATGTTATAGCATCTTCCCTCTCTGTGACAAAGCAGTACCCCTTTACTGCCTGCCTATGAAACGACTGCTTTCCTCTGAGCTGGGGCAGCGGTTCAAGACCTACTTGGCCCGTGGCTTTCAGTGCACATGGGTCTGGTCCTGTTGCCTTGCTGTGGCTAGCAGTGCCTTTCCCACAATGGGAGGTTGTGATTAGCAGGGACACTTCTTCAGACCTCCACTGTGGACGCTGCCCCTGCAATGCCCCTGCAGTGCCCCTGCTTTCATTTCTGTACACTCAGATACCAGAGGGAATTTTTCTGCCTCCTTGAGAATTGACCAGAATAGATAAAAAATGCTGGTGTCCCCTTATCTCTTGTGCAAACACTGTGGATGGAGATCTTCAAGGTCAGCACAAAAAGCAGCTGAAGTATGGCATCTAAGAGCTACAAGGTGGTCCTTTTTTCATTAACAAGACAGGAATAAACAGACAAATGGTTTCAACAGAATCTTGAAGGCCATGGGTCACAGAGGGAGACTTTTGCTTCATCATCCTTGAAATTAAATATTGATGCAAAGCAATAGCCACCAACTGATGAAAATTTACATTCAAGACCATCATCTCCAAGAACACTGGTGGCCCCATGAAATTTCCTGGTAGACCTCTCATCTGAGCTCAGAGAAGAGACAGCTCCCCGTTCTATCCCTGTGCATCACTATCCTCCCTTCCTATCTCTGCAGCCAGTGCCTTGTATTTCTACAGCTCAATGCCACTGATTGAGAGTATGAGAGACATGACAGAAAGTCACAGAAGTTTATTTATTCTTCATTTGAGTAAAAGCACATCATCGTTACAGAGAGTTATTAACAGGGATATGTGGGCACATCAGCGACATGTATCTGTGTGCCAGTATCTAGAAAACGTGCCTTGGTGTGTGTAGGTAGAAGAGCACACCCAGAGCTGTGTGACACAGATGACATATACAGACTTTACATAGTGGGATGGAGCTGTGTTCACTCCAGGTACTCACATCTAGATTTACAATATAAGGAATGTATTTGTACATCATACACTGTACACACATGTGCCAGTCACAGATAGACGTCTGGTGAATGTCATCCAGAATACATTTATGGTGTGTGTGGAAAGATCTGGACACAGTGGATGGGTTGGGTGAGGACATGCTGCCATGGACAAAGCTTGTGGGTAGGTGTTGCCCTCCTGGGATGAGCACTGGCAATTCCCCATCAAGAACTGGTGAAGACAAGTGATGGGGATGGCACACAGCAGGTTCATCATGATGGAGTGAAACAGTGCTGTCAGCCTGCAAGGGGTCCTGTACAACCCGATCTGCCTGGTGAGTGGAAATGGGGTGAGGAAGGGAAAGGTGAGAACATGGTGGGCTCAGGACCTGGGGCAGCATCCCCAAGGCTCCTCACACTCCACCCTTGCCTGTGATAGCCAGAGCCCCCCCTACCCAACATATGGGAGGCTCTGGGGAGCAGAGGGTCAAGCACACACAACCCTTGCACTTGAATATGGTCAGATGGGCTCAGTCATCCTCAGCTCCACACTTCTTCAGGAAACATCTGCTGTGGTGAAGCCAGCAGGGAGGGAAACTGTCTGTCCTTCTTTCAGCTGAGATCATTTTCTTTCTAGGAGCTGCTCTAGTGCTGTGTTTGGGATGTAGTATGAGAATGATGTTGATAACACACTGATGTCTTTAGTTCTTTCTAGGACTGCTAATGAGAAGGTGGGGTGCACCCAGGATACTGGGAGGGAGCACAGCCAGGATGGCTGACCCAAATGGGCCAAAGTGATACTGTTAAGATGTCATGCTCTGTATATAACAGGGTGGGGGCTAGCAGGCAGTTCATCTCCAGAAGTAACCAAGTATTGGTTTCAGGTGGTGAGTGATTGCACTGTGCATCACTTGCTTTGTAGAATATATTACTTGTTCTTCTGAGTAATAATAATTACTATTATCATATTCTTTTTCTGCTCTATTAAACTATATTTATATTAACCCACAGAGCTGCAGATTGTAGTGATTGCACTGGGAGAAGAAAGACAGATTTGGTACAGCCTGTGCCCCTTCACAGGGCATGAAACAGACACAGTTTAGAGCCCAGTTGAAGTTGGTGATTGCACAGCAGAGGTGAAGGGAGAGCAATGGCAGCAGGGTGAAACAGGGTGCAGAGGGGGTTCAAAAGAAAGCAATGATGGGACCTTTCATCAGAAATGGCCTTGGCTTTTTACACCTTCAGTTAGTGCAGAGATCTCCCACCAGATAACCAGTCCTATGCAGTGGTGTTAGAACATTTCCTCATATATTGCTATATTGCACGTTGTTTACCCTAAGGCAAAACAGCTGCTTATTATTACTCTTAGTTAAGAATTAAGGAAAATTCATGGTTAGATATTATTACTGTGACTCCACACTCTTGCTCTAATTTGTTTAATCTTATACAGATAATATAGTGAGCAAACTTCTTCCAAAGTACATGACTTTGTCAGGAAAATGATGAACACCTGGCTCAGTTCTGGTTCAGATCTCACTCAGGGCAGCAACAATGCAGCTTCTTGGTACCACAGTACACCTGGTTGCCATATATCACAGAGCCTGGCTGCAGTGTCTCCACTCTGCATGTAATGTTCTCTCAAGGTCAGAACATCAAGCTGCCCTCATATTGCAGCCACTAAGATTGCCCAGGGAACTCCTGTGGGATGGACACTTGGTACAGCAGCTGCTTTCCACCCTGGAAGTTTCCTCAAAGTTGAATCTTCCCTTAAAGGTAAAACAGAAGTTTAATTTCTAAGTCACCTCCAGCAGTTATTCCACATAATTCACCCTGGGACTATAGTCAGTCAAGGTTTGAGATTTTTTTTTGGTAAGAAGGAATTGAGATCATCACATACATTATTGTGGTGAAGATTGTTGAGTATCTACATATCTTATGGAGATACCAGATGAATCAAGCATCTCATTGTCATCCAAAGTTTAACATGGGAAGTGATAGTAAAAGATAAATCACAATACAGGGAGTAATGATAAAACAACAACAGGGTGAAGCATTTTGTTCAGCATTCCTGTAGCAGTTTGCAGACATATGAATTGTCACATCAGTAATGTTCTCCTTCTGAGTCTTCTTAACCCTTGTCACATTCCATTCACATCATGCTGGACAGTAACGGACAGGAAGCTGTGGATTTACTGCCTGTAGGGTTGTAAGTGAAATCAATGAGGTATCACCAGGACTGTAAATTTCTCTTACATTCAGTTGCTTCATCCCAGATTACTTTCCAAATTTCCTTCCTCACCTTCCCATCTAATTGCAGTTCCACTGATTGCATCCACAGCTGAGCTTGGATACAATTATACACTAGAGAATCATTATTTTGGGCCATCTTAAAGTGTCTCTGTAAATAACTGGTGGTCCTTCTCATTTATTTCTCCCCACTCAGAATATATCTGACAAAAGCCATTGGTTAGTTCACAGAGTTAAAAGAGAAGACTGTAGAGGGTGTTTCAATCAATTCATGTGGCTACTTTATTATCAAGTACCTCAGCATCTATGCTGTTTAAAACTCCTAATCCCATTGCTAAACTACTAGTCACATCTCTCTGATATTTTGGAGAGTGTGAATCAGTCTGTGTAACCATGCTGACCATCCTGTGTAAAAAGGACTCAGGAATTGAACAGTTAGGTTCAATTGCAGAGATATTAGCCTGTATTTATAATCCCACCTGTCTGAGGGAATATGACAGGTTGCTAATTCTGTAAGGAGCAGTGTTGAAGATGTAAGGAGTTAGACTAATGGGAGGCTGAGTTGGTCCGTTGATAGAAATTCCTGGGGACAGTTTGTCATCTGTTACAGTTGGCATGGCTGTTGCTGTATCAATCACAAATCCAAACAGTGATTCTGTGCCTCTGCAGACCCAAATACAATACACAATTATAATTTGCTAAAGGTGGAATTACACCAGCCACCTGTATTCAGTTCTGTTATCTTGTAGCACTCACTATTATGGTCTGTGGATGCATTCAAGGTCAGCATAAACTAATCCATCCGGCCACGTGCAATTCCTGTGAAAACAAAAGAAGGCAAAACATATGCTCTGTCTCACTTCACTGACAGGGTTAAGAATGTGACATGCACCAACTGCTAATCCAATACACGTTTTCTGAGCCATCTCTGGTTTAGCATGCACAGGGACGTTTTTTTGGGGTGTAGTTAATACCATTGTTACTGTTCCAGTTGGGCATATTAACCTTTATAACCCTTAACTTCTAAGCTTAGGATGGGCAGCTTGCTGTATTAATCTTACCATGTGAGTGATGTTTGGAACTGCAGCAGCATTAGCACTTAATTGTTGATAGTCCACTGTAAAACACTATTGCCTGGTAGGTTTCTTTACTGGCCATACTGGTGACCTGTGAGGTGAATGAGTCCTTTTAATATCATTTCAACAGTGGTTGGAAACTCACTCCTAAAGGACACAGAAGGCCCAATATGCCAGGTTGACCGTCTTCATAGGGAAGTCTGTAGTCTTCCTGGAACCCAAACCAGGGATATTACTAGTAAACTCCCCAGTTTAGGAGATTCAAGACCCATCTTGATGCCTACCTGTGCGACCTGTCCCAGGGACCCTGCTTTGGCAGGGCATTTGGACTCAATGATCTCTTGAGGTCCCTTCCAATCCCTACGATTCTGTGATTCAGTGACTCAGTCTGGTGCATTTGTCACACTGTTACTCACTACAGATTTTCCAGACAGGTGGAGGGGAAGCTGCATCCTGTAGTCTAAGAAGGGAGACTTTAAGGCCTTGGGACGCTTAGTGAAAGAGTCTGGGTTGCAAGTGATTTCTCTTTCCTCCTCCCATGGGTGCAATCAGGAGCACAGGAGGCTCCTTGTGAACATAAGGAAAAACTTTTTCACTGTGAGGGTGACAGAGCTCTGGAACAGACATGTTCCAGAGGTTGTGGAGTCTCCTTCCCCGATTACATTCAAAACCTTCCTGGACATGTTCTTGTGCAAGCTAATCTATGTGATCCTGCTCTGACGGGAGGGGTGGGATCTTTTGAGGTCCCTTCCAGTCTCTAACATTCTGTGATTCTGTGTGAATCTCTGACTCTGTGTTTCCACATTTCCCCAAGCAGTACATCAAATTGTAAAATTTCAGTGAGTGTGGCAGCAACTAATTTAATCTCTGCTCTCCTGGCAGCCCAAGAGGTACTTTTGCAGTGGGACACTTGTTCACTTCTCCCTAAATGTCTGTGATTTTAACCTTGCATTGCCAAGGTCTTATGCCAAGGGTCTATGCCATTTCCTTAGTGATTACTGACATATAGGCAATAGAATCAGTGAGAAAATGTCATATTTTTTGTGTTCCAATGAGAACGGCAACAGTGGGTTCAGAGCATTTATCAGAAAGCCATTAAATTTCTAGTAGGAGCTGGGAAGGGCCATCTAGCTATCTGAGGATGCTGGTGATTTGAATCCCTCCAAGTTGGGATTTCCTCTATTTATTCTAATATTTGACTGCCCTCATGGTAAAAATCTACCCCAAAATATTTCCCTACATTTAATTGGAAATTATCATGTTGCAGCTTGTGCCTGCTGCCTCTTCCCCAACAAAGGTGCCTGTCCAAGAAGATGTCATATAGCCAGAAAGGAATTGAAAGGATGTTGAGCCCCAAAATTGCTCCCTGAGCCTTACAGGCATTGTTACCCAGGGAGGTTGTGGAGTTCCCATCCTTGCAGATATTCAAGTGCCATCTGGACAAGGTCCTGGGCCTACAACTCCCAGTAGTCCTGCTTGAGCAGAGCCAGTTTAACTGGAAGTCCCTTCCAACCTCAACAAGTCTGTGTGGTTCTGCACAGACCACGTGACATCAGAAAACACAAGTTTTGAAACCCACAAAGTCAGGCTGTAGCTGTATACAGAGCCAATTCCTGTGTGTATTTCAATTTGAACTTCCTCTCTGCTCTTCAATCATTTGCAGGTGTAGTGATAGAAAGGATACAAGAAGAAAAGCTGTGTGATATAGAGGGACGTTACAGATATTGTACATTTTTTCCTACTTTTTCTGTCCAGCATTCATAATATTTTTCCTGAGCTTGATGACCTGCACTGCCTGCATTGCCATTACTTGCTGTATGAGGAAATCCTTGTGCTGCCAGAGGAGTGAGATAATTTTTAAGGCAATTCTACCTTCTCTGATTTGGTGTGTGATGGCAGATATTGAAACTGTGTGGCTTCAGGAAATAAAACTTGAAATGCAACACAAAGTCCAGCAGCAGCCTTATCCAGTGAATCCTTCATAATGTCTCAGGTAAGTGTGCTAGAGTTCTAGAACTCTAGGTATTTTAATATTACCTATTTTGTGTGTGTGAAGTGTAAATTTGCAATTATTATTTGGTATGTTTACTACATTTGCATTACCTTCCTCCCCTCCATGACTTGTTGTTAATTAATGTCTATCCATTCAAATTTATAAATAGCTGCTGGTTTCTGAGGCTCAAACTGGAACGTTGAGTATCTTCATTCTTATTCTGGGCCTTCATTCTTATAGCTGGGTCTCAAAGCAAGATTTATGGAAATAAGAAATAAGATAATGTATTTCTTGAGAGAGAGAGATGATATTCCTTGTTTCAGTGAGTGTATCTCTTACAATCACTTGTCATCTAGGCAAGCAATGTGTGGGATAATAAGTATGTGGCTTAAGCATGTTTGTTATATGGTAAAGTAGTCTTCTCACTCACCTGCAAAATAGTTTTAGGAATATAAATCATTAATTTCTCTTTTTGTAGTTGTTGTATTTTTCTGTCTTGCAGGTTGCAGGGCTGTTCATGCTTCCTATTGCTGCCTGTCTTTATGGCTTGTGCTACGTGTGGCCCCGCTGGTTCTGCTGTGACTGTGAAGAGCATCAGAGAGAAGAGCTGGAGACCCTCTTAGAGGAAAACCTCAGGACACTTGTTGAAAAAAAAGAAGAAAGAGGGTATAGAGCAGATAATGGAACAGAAAGTGAAACCTTGTCTCCAGCTTGGTAATTTCTGGGAAAACAGAGATTTCAAAAACACAGAAAAACAAATAAAGGAAGTTGTTGAGTTGGCTGTTAGAGCTACAGGGGAGGTGAGACAACAAGCAGCTGATCAAAGTGTGTCTCTCACCTGCTACACTGACATGACCACCCACAACTGAGCCCAGCCAGGAACACTGTTCTGAAGAGGTGGGTGGCTGTCATTGCCAAAAGGGCCAGAGCAGGTGCCAATGCAGGAACACACGGATGCTTGATCTGCCCATCCTGAGCTCGCCGGGGAAAGCACCCACCCTGCTCCCACCTCAGTCCTTCTGACTGGTGCAGCATGTCTTTACCCCAGTGTTGAGTTTCTGGTCCCATCTTTGCCATGTCAGTATTCAAACCTGATAGTTCTATCCTGTTACCTAGACAATCTCACCTACTGTCCTGATTTTGGCTAGGATAGAGTTAATTTTCTCTCTAGTAGTTGGTGTTGTGCTGTGTTTGGGATTTAGGATGAGCACACTGTTGGTAACAGTCTCATGTTTTTAGCTGTTGTGAAGCATTCAAGGACTTTCCAGCTTCTGATGCTGCCTGCTAACGAGGAGGCTGTCACACCCAAGACAAGTGACCCAAACTAAGCAAAGAGCCATTCCATCCTATGACGTCATGCTCAGCATAAAGGGTGGGTGAAGGAGCGCATGGCTCCAGGCTGTGCGTTTCGGGGACTGTCTGGCTTTGGGGTGGATCTAAGCTGTATGGCCTAAGCTGTGCGTGTTGGTGAGAAACTGCATTGTGTGTTTTGCTATAAAGTCCTGTAATAGATTTTTGTTACTCCCTTTGCTGTCCCAGTAAACTCTCCATATCCCAACCAACAAAGTCTGCTTTTATTGTTATCCCCTGTTTCCCCCAGAGATCAGCTGTGTGGTGCTCAGCTGCTGGCTGGGGTCAAACCACAAAAGTCCAGGCCTAACATGGATGTGACTCTCATGGAGCTTGAGACACACACACACCTTTATCATAGGTCAGCTCGGGATACAAAGCCCTAGCTCTAGTTTTAGTGGAGGTCCTGGAGTCTAAATGGAGGTCCTGTAGCTGAAATGGAATTCAAGGGGTGTAGATGCAGGCCCCAAACTTTGACAGTTGCTCACTACTCAGTTGTCAGCCTCAGTCCTGCAGGATCAAACACCACAGGCTGTCCAAGGAAAACATGTTAAGGGAGAGCCAGCACAGACCAAGCTCATGCTTTACCTGCACTTCCCAAGCACTTCTGCACCCATACAGTTTGCCAAATAGCATCCTCCTATGAGCAAAGTCTGGAATCTGGTGAAAAAAAAAGTAAGGAAAACTGATGGAACAGCATAGATCAAGGCATTCTTTTTACCTAAAGCCAAAATGGAAAGTGTCTCTCTTTGTTGGATGTAGAGGGGTTTCCCATGAGGGAATTGCTGCTGCTTGCACATCTCTGCTTTGGGCCCATCCCCGCTTCTCTTGCAGACTACACAGGTTCTCTCTCGGGACAGGAATCTGCCAAAAAGACAAAAGAGCAGACAAGGTTTTTACACTGTTTAGCTACCTTCTGTTGGAGGACAAGGTGGGATGAGGGGCATTCCTACTTCTCTGGCTCTATGTGTTGCTGAAAATGCTGAAGCCAGAATCGCCAGACTGAGATATGTGTCCTGGGTTTGGCCAGCACAGAGTTAATTTTTTACCAGACACTGGGATGGGATGCAGCCACAACATCTGACCCACTCTACTGTGTCAACTGCACCCTCCAGCTAGTGTCATTGGTGAACTTGCTGAGGGTGCACTTGATCCCACTGTCCGTGTTGCTGACAAGGACGTTGAACAGGGGGACACTGTTCAGAGAGAACAGGATGGTCCAGAGGTGAGATTCACTCCAGGGTTCGTGGCAGCTGAATGGCAGGGCACTTGCTTGGATCTGTTTGCATGGAGATAATTTAGCTTTACTCAATCTGGGTAATGTACCATTTGTAATAATAAAGAGACTTCCCAGCCAGTCTCTTGGACATGCAACTCACCCAGTATGCCTACCTGTCACAGAAAGAGAAGTCCCAAGAACCACTGAGCAAAGAAGATATTCCCTTTTCATGTCCTGGTTCTTGCCCAGCACATCATCCCTCTTCTCATCAACTGTAATCATTCCTCTCTTCTTCTGCAGCCTGTGACATGCCTGCAGAGCTGGCACTTGCTCTGTTAGTATAAATAATGGTGGATGGTCAGGAGCCCAACCTACTGGGTGCAAAAGGGGAGAGCAGAGAAGGAAGGAAAGTGTCTGCCACTCATGTGGTGGTTTAGCCCTGGCTGGACACCAGATTCCCACCAAAGTCTCTCTATCACTCCCCTTTTCAGTTGGACAGGGGAGGAAATAGATATTGAGAGACTCAGGAGTGGAGATAAGGGCAGGGAGAGATCATTCCTCAACCAGTGTCATGGGCAGAACAGACTCAACACAGAATAGAGGACAGAAAACTCTAATTTATTACTCTGCCCCACACCCCCAATGACACCAGAGAAGTGTGACCAGATCTTAAAGCACCTTCCCCCACCCCTTCCTTCTTAGCAGACTTCACTCTAGTCATGGTTTCACTCCCTTCTTGCCCCCATTGTGGCACAAGGAGGGGCAGGGACTGGGAAAATGGGGCTTCAGCCAGTTCCTTGTAACTGGTTTCCTTCTTGTCTGGGGGCTGGGAGGCATTCATTCCACACACCCTCCCCCTGCTGCACCCTGGGGTCCCACCCACGGCAGACAGTCCTTCAGCAACTTCCCCAACGTGAGTCCTTTCCCACAGGGCTTCAGCTCTTCCCCAGATGACCCAGCGTGGGTCACTGCTATGGTGGGCAGTAATAAATCACAGTGTCTCTCAGTCCCAGTCCTCCATGAAGTCACCAACCTCCCCCAGCAAACCTGTTCTGGTGCAAATCTCTCTCTTGCTCAGCTGTGTGTCTCTGTCTCTCTCCACGGGCTGCAGGTGCTGCCAGGTGCTTGCTCCAACGTGGGTCACGGCATCTCCTGTCTGTCTCTGCCTGCTCCAGCGTGGGGCCTCTCCAGGGGCTGCAGATGGGGTCTGGGCCTTTTCCATGGGCTGTGGGGGGACACCCGCTCCACCAGGGGTTTCTCCAAGGGCTGCAGGGGCATCTTTCTCTCCGACACATGGGATGCCTCCTCCCGCCCTTCACTGGCCTTGGTGTCTGCACAGCTCCTCACATCTTCTCACTCCCTTCTCTGGTGGAAAATACAGCCTGGAATTGGTTGATGTTTACTCTCTGGGGCATGCACAGAGCTTCTGGCTGCCTCTTGCAAAAGACACCCCTGCGGCCCCTCCTTCTCCACCAGGACCCAGCCAGGCAAAGCTGCCACAGCTCATTTTGTGTGAAGGAAATATTTAAAAGTAGCAGCTTTCAGATGTTACCTCAACACTGCACCTTGTCATATGTGTGATTAGAGCAGAGCCTCCTGGAGAACAAAGGGTTCTTTTCTCCCCTGCTCTCCTCCCATCATTTGAAGCTCAGAAACCATTTTTGGCACCAGAAGCAACCCGGCAAAGAAACTTTCAGTTTCTCTGAATGCAATCTGCCTGCTGTGGGGTAGAAACACTTGCTTCATTGTTTTCACACTTGTAGTTACTTTTGGACCATGATCATCAGCAGGGTGAGCTATGCCATGGAGAGACTGACAGAGTCAGATGAAGACGAAAGTGAAAAGCCATTCTTTTGCAGTTAACAAAGACCAGAATCTTTCTACTGTCCCCAGTGCAGAGCTAATATGGGGAACATGATGGGAGAGGGAAACAACCCCCCAAAATAAATTTGTTGAGTAGGCATGGTTTAACCTAAATGTGAAAAAGGTTCTTTAATCCTAACCTTAATCCACTGTGGTGGTACTGGCCATGATAAGGACACAAGAGGCTTGACTCAGCTTCTCAAATGAAAACCTCTGGTGACAGGAGAAGTGCCCCAGGCTGTCCCTCAATGCACACCCAGAAGGGTACCGGTCTCCCCCACATGAGATGTCTCCTACCCATGTATTTGTGGTCACTGGAGTACAAGACATTTCTCAGGTTGATAAGCCAGGACATTTCTCCTTTCAGGTGCTAACATGTCTTTTGGGCAGGGGATGGAGGGGCGAGGGGAAGGAGCACCTTGCAGATGTTTCCTCTTTCCTTTGCTGTATTTGTGCAAGCTGTGGGGGTGGGGCAGGAAAACCACAGCAGTGAGAATGAGCTCTGCTCAGCAGCTTGTGAGCAGTGCTCCCTGAAAGGGAAAGAGTTTGTTTGTCTCTGGTTTTGCTGTGAGAAAAACAGTCCTCACAGAGCCCTGTCCAGGGAGGGTTTGGGTTATTTTTAATCATGGGGTGCACAATCAATGAAGCCACAGAAAATGAGCAACAAAGGTGTCCTCAGCTAAGAAAGCAGTGGATGCTCTAGTGTCACAGGTGAGCCATGTACAACTCTGCTTCTCCTTTCAGAAAGGCCCTCACATCTCCCAGCTCCCCTGAGAAGCCAGAAAAGGGACAACTGGATCAGTGATTTCTTCCAGTTCCTCAAGAGCAACTTCACCTCAAGGGTTTTGTGGAGCAGAATGTTCCCTTGTGTGATGCAGCAGGCCCTCATCACTGCCTGCATGAGAAATACAAAGGTGAAACATTCTGTGCTGTTTGTCTTGGCCAAGATCTTTTCCTTCTTCTTTTCCTTGCCTCAAGCATGAAGCTGCTGTAGAAATGTGAGTCTCCTGTAAGCTGAGGCAGATCTATTGGGCACCCACAGGCAACCCCAGAGCCACTAGAATCCTCTTTATACCTGACTGGATCTCTTGGGGTAAGATTCACATGTCTGCCTACATTAAACAAGGTTTTTAAACTCCATTGTGGTCAGAGATAGTCCATGATAAGGTTGCCTGCATGTTGCCCTTCCACCTGAACTTAGACTCCTGTGACAGTGCAGCTCCCCTCCCCCCAGAATTACCTGACAAGAATTATGGCCCAAACAGAAAAAAAGCCACTAAACACTGAGAAAGTGAATCACCTCACAGTCCTGTAAATAGTGATCCCATGTGATACCCTTTGAGCTGGCTGGGGTTGCAATGAGCTGTGAGCCAGTATCTCCCCCTGATCTGAGATACCTCTCAGGGCAGATTTCAGGAGGATTGAAAGGTTTGCTGCTGACAGATGCTGACAAAGGAAAAGGGTTCAAAGATCATCTGCCCAAAGCTGCTGATGAAGGAAGCAGTGAGTAGTTCACTACAACTGGTGAAGACAGAAAATTCTTGATTGTAGTTTAACCTCTGTGTCTGTGGCTGCATCTGTCTCTGTTTGTGTGTATTTGTGAGCATGGGATTTGATTTAGAAAACTGTCATAATTCTCACCTGCACCTCGCCAGTTTTGAATCTTTTACTCAGTCACAAATTTTAGATGATAACAAATTGTGTTGGATCACTTTTTTAAATTGGCTGATTATTGGGTGTCACTAAATATCACACAACTTCACCTGGTGACTTCACAAATTCGTGTCACTAAATCTTAAACTGCTGCTACGTCAAATCTGTGTAAAATCAGTTTGCAGCAAATTGGCCCAGTCAGCAAGAGACTAAATTGCTCTTTGCAGCAATACCCATGCAGGTCAGGCAGATATGGTGCACATGCTAATACTGACTTGGATCTCTCTTATTGGCAATTGGAGGTTGAGCAAAGTATCACAGCAGGAATGAAGTGGCAGAACATTTTTGTAGGGTCTTCATCTGACCCTGTCAGTCTCTCCATAGCAGAGCTCACCTTGCTGATGGTCATAGCCCAGAAGTCAGTACAAGTGTGACAACAAATGAACTAAGTGCTTGTACCCAACAGCAGGCAGATTGCATTCAGAGAAACTGAAAGTTTCTTTGCCGGGTTGCTTCTGGTGCCAAAAATGGTTTCTGAGCTTCAAATGATGGGAGGAGAGCAGGGGAGAAAAGAACCCTTTGTTCTCCAGGAGGCTCTGCTCTAATCACACATATGACAAGGTGCAGTGTTGAGGTAACATCTGAAAGCTGCTACTTTTAAACATTCCCCGCATGCAAAATGAGCTGTGGCAGCTTTGCCTGGCTGGGTCCTGGTGGAGAAGGAGGGGCCGCAGGGGTGTCTTTTGCAAGAGGCAGCCAGAAGCTCTGTGCATGCCCCAGAGAGTAAACATCAACCAATTCCAGGCTGTATTTTCCACCAGAGAAGGGAGTGAGAAGATGTGAGGAGCTGTGCAGACACCAAGGCCAGTGAAGGGCGGGAGGAGGCATCCCATGTGTCGGAGAGAAAGATGCCCCTGCAGCCCCTGGAGAAACCCCTGGTGGAGTGGGTGTCCCCCCACAGCCCATGGAAAAGGCCCAGACCCCATCTGCAGCCCCTGGAGAGGCCCCACGCTGGAGCAGGCAGAGACAGACAGGAGATGCCGTGACCCACGTTGGAGCAAGCACCTGGCAGCACCTGCAGCCCGTGGAGAGAGACAGAGACACAGAGCTGAGCAAGGGAGAGATTTGCTCAGAACAGGTTTGCTGGGGGGAGGCTGGTGACCCCATGGAGGATTGGGACTGATAGACACTGTGATTGATGACTGCACCTATAGCAGTGACCCACGCTGGGTCATCTGGGGAAGAGCTGAAGCCCTGTGGGAAAGGACTCACGTTGGGGAAGTTGCTGAAGGACTGTCTGCCGTGGGTGGGACCCCAGGGTGCAGCAGGGGGAGGGTGTGTGGAATGAATGCCTCCCAGCCCCCAGACAAGAAGGAAACCAGTTACAAGGAACTGGCTGAAGCCCCATTTTCCCAGTCCCTGCCCCTCCTTGTGCCACAATGGGGGCAAGAAGGGAGTGAAACCATGACTAGAGTGAAGTCTGCTAAGAAGGAAGGGGTGGGGGAAGGTGCTTTAAGATCTGGTCACACTTCTCTGGTGTCATTGGGGGTGTGGGGCAGAGTAATAAATTAGAGTTTTCTGTCCTCTATTCTGTGTTGAGTCTGTTCTGCCCATGACACTGGTTGAGGAATGATCTCTCCCTGCCCTTATCTCCACTCCTGAGTCTCTCAATATCTATTTCCTCCCCTGTCCAACTGAAAAGGGGAGTGATAGAGGGACTTTGGTGGGAATCTGGCGTCCAGCCAGGGCTAAACCACCACATGAGTGGCAGACACTTTCCTTCCTTCACTGCTCTCCCCTTTTGCACCCAGTAGGTTGGGCTCCTGACCATCCACCATTATTTATACTAACAGAGCAAGTGCCAGCTCTGCAGGCATGTCACAGGCTGCAGAAGAAGAGAGGAATGATTACAGTTGATGAGAAGAGGGATGATGTGCTGGGCAAGAACCAGGACATGAAAAGGGAATATCTTCTTTGCTCAGTGGTTCTTGGGACTTCTCTTTCTGTGACAAGTAGGCATACTGGGTGAGATGCATGTCCAAGAGACTGGCTGGGAAGTCCCTTTATTATTACAAATGGTGCATTTGCCAGACTGAGGAAAGCTAAATTATCTCCATGCAAACAGATCCAAGCAAGTGCCCTGCCATGAACCCTGGAGTGAATCTCACCTCTGGACCATCCTGTTCCCTCTGAACAGTGTCCCCCTGTTCAACATCCTTGTCAGTGACATGGGCAGTGGGATCAAGGGCACCCTCTGCAAGTTCACGAATGACACCCAGCTGGAGGGTGCAGTTGACACAGGAGAGTGGGTCATCTGTCCTGGCTGCATCCCATTCTCTGGCACCACCAGGGCAGTCAAATAGTAGAATAAACAGAGAAAAGCCCATCTTGGAGGAATTCAAATCACCAGCATCCTCAAATATCTAGATGGCCCTTCCCAGCTGCCACTAGAAAGTCAATGGCTTTCTGATAAATGCTCTGAACCCACTATTGCCATTCCCATTGGAACACAAAAAAATATGACATTTTCTCATTGATTCTATGGCCCCAATGTCAAGAATCACTAAAGAAATGGCATAGACCCTTGGCATACACATAAGTGTCCCGCTGCAAAAGTACCTCTTGGGCTGCCAGGAGAGCAGAGATTAAATTAGTTGCTGCCACACACACTGATATTTTGTGATTTGATGCACTGCTTGGGGAAATATGGAAAGACAGAATCACAGATTCACACAGAATCACAGAATGTTAGAGGCTGGAAGGGACCGTGACAGACCACTGAGTCCACCCCTCCCACCAGAGCAGGATCACATAGATTAGCTTGCACAAGAGCATGTCCAGGAAGGTTTTTAATGTCACTGGGGAAGGAGACTCCAAAACCTCTCTGGGCAGTCTGCTCCAGAGCTCTGTCACCCTCACAGTGAAAATGTTTTTCCTTCTGTTCACATGGAGCCTCCTGTGCTCCAGGTTGCACCCATGGGAGGAGGAAAGAGAAAATCACTTGTGACCCAGACTCTTTCACTGAGTGACCCCAAGGCCTTAAAGTCTCTCTTCATAGACTGCAGGATGCAGTTTCCTCTCCACCTGTCTGGAAAATCCGTAGTGAGAAACAGCCTGACAAATGCACCAGACTGAGTCACTGAGTCACAGAATCGTAGGGGTTGGAAGGGACCTTGAGAGATCATTGAGTCCAACTGCCCTGCCAAAGCAGGGTCCCTAGGACAGGTCGCACAGGTAGGCATCAAGATGGGTCTTGAATATCTCCAGAGAAGGAGACTCCACAACCCCCCTGGGCAGGCTGTCCCAGTACTATGTCAACCTCACTGGGAAAAAGTTCTTCCCCAGATTGTTCCAACTTGCAGCCATTGCCCCTTGTCCTAAACTGGGGAGTTTCCTAGTCATACCCCTGGTTTGGGTTGCAGGAAGACTACAGACTTCCCTATGAAGAGTGACAACCTGGCATATTGGGCCTTCTGAGTCGTTTAGGAGTGAGTTTCCAACAACAGTTGAAATGATATTAAAAGGACTCATTCACCTCAGAGGTCACCAGTATGGCCAGTAAAGAAACCTACCAGGCAATGGTGTTTTACAGTGAACTATCAACAATGAAGTGCTAATGCTGTGCCTTTAACTGCTGCAGTTCCAAACATCACTCACATGGTAAGATTAATACAGCAAGCTGCCTGTCCTTCAATTAGAAGTTAAAGGATATGAAGGTTAATATGCCCAACTGGAACAGTAACAATGGTACTAACTACACCCCCAAAACCCATCCCTATGCATGCTAAACCAGAGATGGCTCAGGCAAAGTGCACTGGATTACCAGTCGGTGCATGTCATTGTGTTCTTAACGCTGTCAGTCAAGTGAAACAGAGCATAGTTTTTGCCATCTTTTGTTTTCACAGGAATTGCACGTGGCTGGATGGATTAGTTTATGCTGACCTTGAATGCATCCACAGACCATAATAGTGAGTGCTACAAGAAAACAGAACCGAATACAGGCAGCTGGTGTAATTTCACCTTCAGCAAATTACAATTGTGTATTGTATTTGGGTCTGGAGAGGCACAAAATCACTGTTTGAATTTGTGACTGATACAGCAACATCCATTCCAACTTTAACAAATGACAAACTGTCCCCAGGAATTTCTATCAATGGACCAACTCAGCCTCCCATTGGTCTAACTCCTTACATCTTCAACACTGCTCCTTACAGAATTAGGGACCTGTATATCCCCTCAGACAGGTGGCATTATAAATGCAGGTTAATATCTCTGCAATTGAACCTCACTGTTCAATTCCTGAGTCCATTTTACACAGGATGGTCAGCCTGGTTACACAGACTCACACTCTCCAATAGATGTGACTAGTGTTTCAGGAATGGGATTAGGAGTTTTAAACAGCATAGATGTTGAGGTACTTGATGATAAAGTAGGCACATGAATTGATTGAAACACCCTCTACAGTCTTCTCTTTTAACTCTATGAACTAACCAATGGCTTTTATCAGATATATTCTCAGTGGGGAGAAATAAATGAGAAGGACCACCAGTTATTTACAGAGACACTTAACATGGGACAAAATAATGTTTCTCTAGCATATAATTGTATCCAAGCTCAGCTGTGGATGTAATCAGTGGAACTGCAATTAGGTTGGAATATGGGGAAGAAAATTCGGAAAGTAATCTGGGATGGGGCAACTGAATGTAAGAGAAACTTCCAGTCCTGGTGGCATCAGGTTGATTTCACTGACAACCCTACAGGCAGTAAATCCACAGCTTACTGTCCTTTACTGTCCATGATGATGTGAATGGAATGTGACAAGGGTTAAGAAGACTCAAAAGAGGAGAACATTACTGATGTGACAATTCATATGGTTGCAAACTGCTACAGGAATGCTGAACAGAATGCTTCACCCTGCTGTTGTTTTATCATTACTCCCTGTATTGTGCTTTATTTTTTACTGTCACTTCCTATGTTAAACTTTGGATGACAAGGAGATGCTTGATTCATCTGGTATCTCCATAAGATATGTAGATACCCAACAATCTTCAATACAATAATGCATGTGGTGTTCTCAATTCCTTCTTACCAAAAATGAAATCATAAACCTTGACTGACTATAGTCACAGGGTGAATTATGTGGAATAATTGCTGGAGGTCACTTAGAAATTAAACTTCTGTTTTACCTTTAAGGGAAGATTCAACTTTGAAGAAATTTCCAGGGTGGAAATCAGCTGATGTATCAAACGTCCATCACACAGAAGTTCCCTGGACAATCTTAGTGGCTGCAACATGAGGGCAGCTTGATGTCTGGACCTTGAGAGAACATTACACTCAGAGTGGAGACACTGCAGCCAGGCTCTGTGATATATGGCTGCTTTGTTGCTGCCCTGAGTGAGAACTGAACCAGAACTGAGCCAGGTGTTCATCATTTTCCTGACAAAGTCATGTACTTTGGGAGAACTTTGCTCATTATAATATCCTTATAACACAAAAACCCCACATCCATCCCAAAAACTGCCCACCTTCAAGGTGAAACCACCACTCACTGAGCACGTGCTCTGAATTTCTGCTGGTCTATACCCTTAAATGTAAAGGAAGGAAAATTTACACCCATCACAGCAAAGATACACATGGCTAGAGTCACTCAAGCTTCACCTGATATATACAAGTAGTACAAGAGTGGCCTAAGAATGGAGGGATAACAGAAATGATACCATCACAGCCAGTCAGAAAGATACCATCAGAAACCATCACTGACTTCTGGGACCACGGCAGAGGCTGAGCCTCTCTTCCCCCTCCCCCCATAGGGACACCTTGGGTGAAATTTGAAAACTTGGTTATTGAAGGAAACTTAGAAATCTCTGCAAAGAGTCATTTATGTGGCCATATTTGTCAAGTAGTTTTCTGTTCTTTTATGTGCAGTTTCACTCTGTCTTGTGTTGCTCTCTTACTTGTAAGTGCTTTTATAAACAGTGTGTCATCATTGGCAATCCAAAAGTCTCTGGACTCTGTGGCCTCAATAAACTGCCCTGTTCATTACTCTAGTCATGAGAGTTCTCCCTGAATGCAGCCAAACTCCTTCCATCTGGCCATGCTGGTTCATCAAACACAAGGAGACTGGAGGTTCCGAGAACTATTTCTGCATCTGTAATCGTGACAGTTCTGTGTGTGGAACAGGACCAGACTTGCACTGCTGAACTGGGAGTCACTCAGAATTGGATCCCAGCTGCCCACAGCTCCTCTGACATCTGAGGACAAGCTGGAATGCAAGGTGGTTTCTCTTCTGAGAAATACCATTACCCATTTAACACAACGGGGCAAGGTGACTTACAGAGGTCACTTCCTGCCTAGTTTTTCTTTTTTTCCCCCCTTAGGCTTTATTTTTACTTTTTTGCCACAGGCTAAAGGGGAGAATGTAAATAAGAATGCTAAGCTGTTGCTTCTTGCCATTGCAGTGTTGCCATAATCAGTGTCAGGCCATAAAGTGGCCAAGACCATGAGCTCTGAAGCCAAGTTCGAGCTGTACCTCTGCAGACTGAGGCACCAAAAGGGAAATGTATAAGATTAAACAAATTAGAGGATGAGTGTGGAAATGATGTTTTCAGTACAATGGGAAAGCGAGTGGGATGCAATGAGAGCTGCCTAGAGAAAGAGAAACCTCACCTTGGATGTAAAATGAGATTTGCTAATTGAGCCTGGGATGCCTTGTAGACAGGTTGGGGAAGTCTGCTGTAGTGTTAATTTAGCTGTTAAAAGTCACAGTAACAATATCTAACCATAAATTTTCCTTATTTCTGAACTCAGACTAATAATAAGCAGCTGTTCTGCCTTAGGGTAAACAAGGTGCAATATAGCAATATATGAGAAAGTGTTCTAAAACCACTGCACAGGATTGGTTATCAGGTGGGAGATCTCTGCACTAACTGAAGGTGTAAAAAGCCAAGGCCATTTCTGATGAAAGGTCCCATCATTGCTTTCTTTTGAACCCCCCCTGCACCCTGTTTCACCCTGCTGCCATTGCTCTCCCTTCACCTCTGCTGTGCAATCGCCAACTTCAACTGGGCTCTAAACTGTGTCTGTTTGATGCCCTGTGAAGGGGCACAGGCTGCACCACATCTGGCTTTCTTCTCCCAGTGCAATCACTACAGGGTGCTCCTGCAGGTCTGGACTCTCACCCCTCATCTGCGACACACAGGTTCACAATCTGCAGCTCTGTGGGTTGATATAAAGACAGTTTAATAGAGCAGAAAAAGAATATGATAATAATAGTAATTATTCATAAGAACAAGTGATACATTCTACAAAGCAAGTGATGTACAGCACAATCACTACCTGAAGCTGATACCTGGCTAATTCTGGAGATGAACTGCCTCCCAGCCCAGCCCCTGAGCATGACATCATACAGAATGCAGTATCCCTCTGGCCCGTTTGGGTCAGCCCTCCTGGCTGTGTGCCCTCCCAGTATCTTGGGTGCACCCCACCTCCTCATTAGCAGTCCTAGAAACAACTAAAGACATCAGTGTGTTATCAGCATTATTCTCATTCTACATCCCAAACACAGCACTAGAGCTGAGGATAACTGAGCCCATCTGCCCATACTCAAGTGCAAGGGTTGTGTGTGCTTGACCCTCTGCTCCCCAGAGCCTCCCATATGTTGGGTAGGGGGGTCTCTGGCTATCACAGGCAAGGGTGTAGTGTGAGGAGCCTTGGGGATGCTGTCCCAGGTCCTAATCCCACCATGGTCTCCACCTTTCCCTTCCCCACCCCATTTCCACTCACCAGGCAGATCGGGTTGTACAGGACCCCTTGCAGGCTGACAGCACTGTTTCACTCCCTCATGATGCACCTGCTGTGTGCCATCCCCATCACTTGTCTGCACCAGTTCCTGCTGGGGAATTGCCAGTGCTTGTCCTGGGAGGGCAACACCTACCCACAAGCCTTGTCCATGGCAGCATGTCCTCACCCAACCCATCCACTGTGTCCAGATCTTCCCACACACATCATAAATGTATTGTGGATGCCTCTCACCAGCAGTCTATCTGTGACTGGCACATGTGTGTACAGTGTCTGATGTACAAATACATTCCTTATGTTGTAAATCTAGATGTGAGTACCTGGAGTGAACACAGCTCCATCCCACTATGTAAAGCCTGACTTGTGTATACATCACCTGTGTCACACAGCTCTGGGTGTGCTCTTCTATCTACACACACTGAGGCACATGTTCTAGATACAGGTACATAGATCATCCAGTTCCAACCCCCCAGACACGCTCAGGTGTGTAAATGGTAATAGTCATCTCAAGGATGACAAAGCAAAACGCCTCCCTCTGTGGCCCATGGCCTTCAAGATTCTGTGTTGAAACCATTTGCTGTTTATTCCTCCCTTGTCAATGAGAAAAGGACCCCCTGTTAGACTCCATCCTTCAGCTGCTTCCTCTGCTGACCTTGAAGATCTCCATCCACAATGTTGGTACAAGAGACAAGCGGACACCAGCGTTTTTTACCTATTATGGTCAATTCTCACAGAGGGAGAGCAAAAATAAGCTTGTGCTATGGTGTCTGAGGGTCCGGAAATGAAAGCGGGGTCTCTGCAGGGGCAGCATCCGCAGTGGGGGCTGAAGAAGGGACCCTGCTCATCACAGCCTCCTGTTGTGGGAAAGGCACTGCTAGCCACAGCAAGGCAACAGGACCAGACACATGCGTGCTACAAGCCACAGGCCAGGGAGCTCTTGATCTGCTGTCCCCAGCTCAGAGGAGAGCAGACACTTCAAGGAGACGGTGTACAGGCAGCACCCCAAAAATGCTGGGGCTGGTGGGATGTGCCAGGCTGTCTCCTCCTCACCCTTCTTTCCTCCTGCTGCTGCTTGGTGAGTTGGGGGATTCTTTGCCTTGTGGCTGAGGCATAGAGAGGTGCAAGTGGGGCAGGACAGGGCTGGTCCTGGGCAAACGGGAGGATGGGGAAAGGTGTGTGGAGCAGCCATGCAGCAATGATGGCCAGAGCTACATTGATGAGTGGACAGAGATGCTTCTTACTGCTATGGTGTGGCTCTGAGCAACACGTGCCACGTTCTACCACCCCTAGGAGGGTTTGTACAGTAGTAGCACGAGCCTGGGCAGCTGCTGGACTGCCAGAGGATCCATCTGCAGTAATAAGTGCACAGACAAAAAGCTTGAGGAGTTCTCAGTTTAAGACAATGAGGAGATGCAGGATGGAGGCACACATGTAGGAAGGTGCTTGACCAGTAAGGACTGGAGTGCTTTAGGGAGCAAGGGGCATCCATTGGCAGCAACAGTCCCGCCAAAAATGGGGTTTTTCAAATGTCACTTTTATAATCCAGTGTACTGTTAGATGGAGACAGATGGTTGGGAAGGTGTTTGTCTATGGAGGACTCAGCAGTGGAGACCTGGCCAGACGCACTTGGATGATGCAGGTTGCTGTCCATCTAACCAAAACCCTCTCTGCCCCAAATGCAGGTGCAAGTGTAACTGGCCAGGACATCTACAGTTCCCCAGATGATGGTGAGCACAGGAAAGACTGCACAAGGGAGATGTGCATGCATGGAAAGGGGGAGCCACTTTGCTTCTCAAATGTGATACTGGCATGTACCATCCTTGTGCCATCTCTCCAGGTGACCTCTCTGCTCCTGAGATCTCCCTGAGCACTTCCAGCGCTGAGGAGGGGGAACTGGTTTATTTTCACTGCTCCCTTGACCGGCAGGTTCCCACTATGCAAATCGTCTTCTGCAAGGATGGGGTGGAAGTGTTCAGACAGAAAGCTCAAAGGCAGCAGCAAACCTACGTTATGCAATTGTATGTCACTCGAGAGAGTGCAGGAACATACACATGTGGGTACCAGCACAGGAATGATCCTCACTTGACGAGGATTTCAGCCCTCAGTGCTCCCTGGCGTCTGTCTGTCAGAGGTGAGACATGACACTGGGGCATGGGAAGGCACTGCTCTGGGGTCACACAGACCCCAACTGAGGGTGGGGATGCCATTTCCCCATGACAGACTCCTGGGTGTTCCAGAGGCTCACACCAGCCTTTCCCACACACAGGAGAGTGTCTGTGCTTCTCCCCTGCTCCAGCAGCACAGAGAATGAGAGTGGTGGTGCCGGATCTCACCCAGAGCCACAGCTGTGCAGTGCATTGATGTATTTATCACAACCCTTGGCACATAGTGTAATGGGGTCCCCCTCACCTGCTGAGTCCGTGTAGCTCCTACGACAGCTGAGAACATTCACCCTGTCCCTTTGTCCTCCTAGGCAGAGAGTCCAGCTCCAGGGGGCTAGTGATTCTCTCCTAGCACCCCATTTTACCCTTGAATTGCAATAGGCCAAATTAATTAACTGGTACCCAGCTTGGCTCTAACAGCATCTACTCTCTCCTTCTCCCCATTACATGTACTTTACCCCTACAGCTTCTATTCCCACAGATCCCAGTCTGCAGCTCCTCAACACCTTCCACATAGGCATCCTGCTGGGACTGTCAGCTGCCTTCCTCCTCACTGCAGCAAGCTACTGTGCTGTGAAGAAAGGTGAGTGTTTTGAGGATGTTGTGTGTAAATCACAAGGCCAAGATCGCTTACTGGTGCAGGATGCTGCAGTGTAAGCCAGGCTCATTCAGAGTTGCCATCTCCTTTCCCTCGTTTCCCGGGAAGCTGCACATCTCAGACCTTTCCTTTATCACTAGAGAGAAGCAAAGGTCTAAGAAGGGAGTGATTGTTTCTTCCATGATGATTGCATGTGGGTGTCAATGCAGGGACAGAGAGACCAGATGCATCCCTGCCCCATGCAGACCTTTGCTCCCAGCCCTCTGGACATAATAAGGGAGGTCTTGTAGTTGGCTGGACTGTGGCAAGAAGGACACCTCCACACTCAAGCTGTTCACAGCTGCTGAGAGCTGGGGAGAAGCCAGTCTGAGAAACGGGCCTCAGAATTGCATAGGCTGGGCTCTAAAACTGCTCCTCTGAGGGAGGTGTGGAGGTTCATCTCATCATGTTCTTGCTGCAGCCCAGAGGATATAAATCCAGGGCTGTGCAGTAACTCTGCCTTCTCACCTCCCCCTTTCCTTCCCTTGCAGGTCTCTGCAGAGAGAGATGCCAAAGGTTAGCAGGCAACCCTCCTGGAGACAGTACAGGCAAGTGATAAAGATGGGGGTATCCTGTGTGCCTGGGGTTGTCCTTGCCCTGGGACAGCATGGTCTGTGTTCATGGGTGGCTTCTCCTTGGGTGCAGGCAGGAAGGATCAGTTCTTACCCTGAGCCTGAGTCCATCTATCGACAGCCTGAACAGACACAGAATCTTTCTCCCTTCCTTGCCAGGCAGCAGCACCTTCCCAACCACAATACAACCAACTACAGTGCAACAGAATTTTAGTATCACCTCCTCCCTCTACGTGAACTACAGAAACTTTTAGAACTCACTTTATGTGGGCTGGCTGCTCTCCAGCAAGGTCAGCAACTCCGTGCTCAGCAGTCAGCCACGCTGCACAGCAGCACAGTCTCAGAGCTACACAGTCCCACTGGAATTGAATTCTTTTCCCCTCTATATTCTTTACCATAATTTCTGCTTCAAAGCCAAGTGCAGCAGTAGATGATGTGGGTCCATTTATTGGTGGTGGTGGGAAAACAAACTCCCTGCTAACTCTCATAATACAGGCTGCAGCAAAGTGTGACTGCTGTGGTACGGTGTATGGGCACATATCCCCACTCTCTGTGTGCCTCAGTGAATTGCTCAGGGACTTTAGTTTCCCATACAGGCACAGAAAAGTCGATCAAGGTCTTCTGCCTGGGCAGAGAGAGAAAATGGTGGTCTAAAAGGTGTGGGAAATACCGCCAAACCCCAGCATCCCTGTTCTACATCCTCAGAAGGAAGGACATCACCCTGCAGCCAAAAGTGGGGTGAAACTAGGGACAAAAGGGGCAGGGTATTCGGTTGATGACCCTAGAGGATCTGTTGTCCAAAGGCAGCCTGGGTTTCGTCCCTTCCCACATCAGGACATGGGGAATGTTAATTAACCAGAATCCAGCTGGCTCTAAGAGCATCTCCTGCTCTCTCCTGCTCCCCATGACATCAACTTTTCCCAAACACTTCCTCTTCCCACAGCTTCCAAGCCTCAGCCCCTCAAGACCTTCCTCACATACATTGAGCTGGGAATGACATTCATCTCCATCCTTCTCTTTGTCGCTGGAGCCATCTGTTGTGCCTTGATGAAAGGTGAGTGGTTTGGGTACCTTGAGGGCAAACTGTAAGGCCAGGACCACACAATGTTGAGGGGCTGCTTCTCTCTGACCTGTGCTGGTTTAGTGCTGCCAGCTCCTTACCCCTGCTTCATGGGAAACAGAACCTCTCAGGCCTCACCTTTATCAACTGGGGGGAACAAATATGGTGACTTGGGGAGATTTTTTCCCTCTAGGGTGATTGCACTGGGATGCCAGTGCAGGGAGGGAGAGACCAAATGCATCCCTGCCTCATGCTGACATTTGACCGTAGTCCCTTGGCACAAGAGGGCTCCTGCCCTCTTAGCATCATAGATTCATAGAGATGTTGACATTAGATCTTTAAAATCATCGAGTCCAACTGTTAATCTAGCCCTGCCAACTCTAACCACAGAAGATGTCACTAAGCACCACACCTATGAGTGCTGACATGCCTCCAGGGTTGGTGACACAACCACTTACCTGCACAGCCTGTTCCAATGATGGGTAACATTTTCAGTGAAGAATTAGTTTCTAGCATCCAACCTAAACCTCCTCTGGCACAACTTGAGGCCATTTCCTCCTGTTGCTTGTTACTTGGCAGAAGAGACTAACACCCCCTTGACTACAAGCTCCTTTCTGATAGCTGTCAAGTGTGATAAGGTCTCCACTTAGCCTTGTTCTCTCAAAAGGCTAAACAACCACAGATCACTCCAACACTCTTCAGAAGACTTGTGACCTAGGGTTTTGCTTGGGGTCTGGGGTGGTCCCAGTGCAAGGCAATGAGACTCCCAGTCTACATTTCTTTCTTACACAAGACAGTGTTCCCACCTGGAGGAGGAGTGGTTGCTGATGAGCTCTTCCCACCATCTCCTTCTTCCGACACATATATGTTCCATGTCGTGACCTTTCTCTCTTGCAGGGCCATCCATGCCCCTCTGGGTCTCCATCCTGCGCTCTACCCTTACTTTCTTCCTCCTGGCTTCCATCCCCATCATCACCCTCATCAAGAAGATATGGAGCCACTATGCCAGCAAGACCAGACAGCCTACAGACATTCCCAACCCCATTGCCCACTGATGTACCTCATGGTAATGGGCTCCCTGCTGTCCCCATGTCTCTTTGCCATGAGAGGAGCAAGAGCCATGCCACCCCCAGGCTCCCAGCTGGGGTCTGACCACTTAGTGTAGCTGCCCAAGGGACACGCTACCATTGCTCTGCTCTCTTTCATGTGGCCCCTGTTGTCCCCACAGATGAAGGGCAAGTGAATCTCCCACCCTTCAGGGTGCATTTCACCTCCACAGATGCCCCTCCTGCTGACAGAGTTCAGAGTCTCCATTGCCAGTTCCAGCCCTGGAAGGTGATGTTTGGATGATGCCATTGGTCTGCTCAGGAACTGTTACACATGACTGAGTCCTGCTTTCCAGGGATGCCTGAGCACATTCCTGCCCATGGGACGTGGTCACTGAGTTCCTGGTTTGCTTTTCTTGTGATCATGGCTTTTGCTTTCCCTATTAAACTGCCTTTAACTCGTGGTGTGGTTTTGTGTGGCAAGGTTCTGCTGGAGTGGGATGCTGCAGTGTTGGGCTCTGCAGGAAGCTGCTAGAGGCTTCCCCTTGGTCTGACAGAGTAAATACCATCTGGGCTCAGCGATGGACACACCGCTGACCAAGGATGAGCCAATCAGTGATGGTGGTAGCACCTCTGAGACAACACACTTAACAAGGAGAAAACCCCAAACACACACACGTGGTGGATTTTTGCCTCCAGAGGAGGGAGGGAGAAGATATAAGAATATTTGCAGACACCAAGGTCAGTGCAGAAGAGGGGGAGGAGGTGCTCCAGAGATGTTGTCCCTGAAGTGGGGTCATTTCCTGCTGTGCAGTACCCCAATACACACACAGAGCAGAGGTGTTTGATGCTTCTGGTACAATCCTTCCCCAGCTTTCTCTAAAGCTGGCTTCCTTTCCTCATAGGTAATCAAATATTCACAAAGGTCTCATATGTCATCCAATTAGGATCCTGAGTCATGATTACAGTCTTGATAGTGCTTTACTATTAAGATTATGAATCTGGATGATTCTGGTAAACCCTGTTGCTCTGTTTCCAGTGCAGTTAGTCAGGAGTTGTGAATGGTCCGTGAACACACACTGGGGCTCCGTTGGATCCCACAGGCTGTCTCAGGGAGCCTGGAGCACAGCTCTCTGCCTCTTAGTTCTTCCAGAAACAGGACCAGGAAATTCCTTTTCCTCCTCACTTGTGGAATCTGACTCCAGCTGTTTCAGGGCCACTCCCCACAGCTGAACACCTTCCTCCGTGCCTTCTGACCCAGTTCTTCTCATCTCATGAAGTTTAACAAGGCCTGTCCTCAGCATGTCAACTGCACCACCCAGCTTGGTGTCATCTGCAGACTTCCTGAGGGTGAACTCAACCTCATTGTCAGTGTCATTGATGAAGACACTAAATAGTACCAGTCCCAGTAGGGAACCCTGATGGACACCACTGTAAACAGATCTCCATCTGGACACTGAGCCACTGACGACTGCTCTCTTAGTATCTGTGTGGGACAATCCAACCAATTCCTCATCCACCAAACATTCCCCTCCTCAAATCCATATTTTTCCTCTTTAGAGAGAAGAATATTGGTGGGGACTGTATAAAACCCTGTACAGAAGTCCAAATAGACTACATTCTTGGCATGGCTTCTAGGAGGATCTGTTCCATGTTCTCCCCAGGCACAGAGATGAGGCTGACATGTCAGCACTTCCCCAGGTCATCCTTTTCACCTCGATTCCTAAACCTATCCATATAGATATTTTCTCCCCTGTCCAGCACAAAAGGGGAATGAAAGAACAACTTTGGTGGGCATCTGGCCTCCAGCCAGGGTTAAACCACCACACTAAAGGACTATGTTTGAAGCCACTTAGGAGAGTCAACCTTTGCCCATCAAACCCCCCTAAAGGACTTTCACTGAGAGAGTGAGAAGGAAGTTCAACAAGATAGCTAATTAAGGCAATAGCTATCAAAATCTAGGAACTGACATTGATAAAATCACTCACAGCAAAAGCACAAATACCTGGTGATAGAACCTGCAGAATGCTATCCCAGGGATTCCTCACCAATAGGTGAATTCATAGTCCTTACCAAGAAGACTCCCTTGTCTTAGGTGGAGGAGAAGGAGCATGGCCCACTGACTGCCACTGCAAGATTTCAATCTTTTATCTGCCTTCAGGGTTATTTTTATTAATATTCTTTATACCCTAAAGCTAGCTGTTCCCCTCCTGGGGTGACTGTAACATGAGTTGGTTGGAGAGTTGAGGAATACAGTCATATAGACGTATAGTGTGGATAGACGTATAGTGTGGATATCTTTAAGCTCATTGTCATAGACAGGCATTTCAGCTGTCATATTCATGCCACGGATAATGAAGAAAAAGGTCTCACTCTACCACATCTGGCCTGCAGGATTCTGGGTTGAAACCATTTCTCTGTTTCTTTGACATTCTTTACCCAGAGCAGGACCATCTCCTGGCTGGTTTGACTCTGTATTTCACCTTCTTCTTGTACTGAACTTGAAGATCTCCATCCACACATTTCACACAAGTGATAAGAGGACAGCAGCATTTTTTTACCTATTATGGTCAATTCTCACAGGGGAGATGAAAACACTCTTTGTGCTGAGGTGTCTGAGTGTCCGGAAATGAAAGCGGGGGCTCTGCGGGGGCAGCATCCGCAGTGGGGGCTGAAGAAGGGACCCTGCTCATCACAGCCTCCTGTTGTGGGAAAGGCACTGCTAGCCACAGCAAGGCAACAGGACCAGCCCCATGTGTGCTGAAAGCCACAGGCCAGGGAGCTCTTGATCTGCTGTCCCCAGCTCAGAGGAGAGCAGACGCTTCGAGACAGAGGTTGTTCCTGCAGAGCCCCCAGAAATGCTGGGGCAGGTGGGATGTGCTGGGCTTTCTCTTCAACACCTTGCCTTCGTGCTGCTGCTGCTGCTGGGTGAGTTGGGCAATTTCCTTGCCTTGGGGCTCAGGTGTGGAGGGCTGCAAGCAGAGAAAGGCAGGGCAGTTCCTGGGCATAGAGAAGGATGGTGAAAGGTGTGTAGAGCAGCCAAGCAGCAATGAGGTGGCAGATCTGCTTTGGTGAGGGGAGGGAGATGATGCTTCCTCCACCTATGGTGCAGCTCTGAGCAAATGGTGGATTTTCCCAACACCACTAGGAGCGTTCGTGTAGCAGCATGAAACTGGGCAGCTGCTCGAGTGCTTTAGGGAACAAGGGAAATCTCTCAGCAGTAATAAATGAGCCAGAAACAAGCTTGGGTAGGTGTCACTTTTAGTGACAAAAGAAAGGCAGGATGGAGACACACGGGTGCTTGCCCACCAAGGACTCAATAGTAGGGAGGTGGCCAGGGGCACTTGGATGAGCCAGCTCTCTGCCCTCTAACATGCACCTTCTCTGCCCCATGGTGCAGGTGCTGGTGTGACAGTCCAGGACATCTGCAGCTCCCCAGGTGATGGTGAGCACAGGATGGGCTGGACAAGGGAGGTGTGTGCAGGCATGGAGATGGGGTGAGAAGACCAGTTTGATCCTTAAGTGTGACACTGGCATGTACCATCCTTGTGCCATCTTTTCAGGTCAGGTCCCTGCTGCTCTGATCTCTGTGAGCAACTTCAGTCCTAAGAAGGGAGATCAGATTTATTTTCATTGCTCCATTGGCCAGCAGGTTCCTGCTACTGAAATCATCTTCTGCAAGGATGGGGTGGAGATACAGAGACTAAAAGCACAAACCAGGAAGCAAAGCAATATAATGTGGCTGAATGTCACTGCAGAGAGTGCAGGGAACTACACCTGTGGGTATCAAGGTGAGAAGCTCTGTCCTCAGTGCTCCATGGCATCTGGCTGTCAAAGGTGAGACATGACACTGGGGCATGGGAAGGCACTGCTCTGGGTCCACACAGAACCCAACTGAGGGTGGGGATGCCATTTTGCCCATGACAGACTCCTGGGTGTTTCAGAGGCTCAAACCAGCCTTTCCCAGTCATGGGAGGGAGTGACTGGGAGTGCCTGACTGATCTAGTGGCTTTCTACACTGCTGTAACTGCAACAGTAGACAAGGGAACAGCAACAATACCATGTATGTTGGTATCTGCAAGGCCTTTGACACAGCCCCCAATAACATCCTTCTCTCTAAGATGGAGAGATCCAGACTTGATGGGTGAACAGTTCAGTGGATAGAGATTTCTCTGGGTGGCAACATCCAGAGGGTGGTCATCAATGGCTCGATGTTGACAATCGGTGTTCCTCAAGGGTCTGTCCTGGGACCAGTACTGCAGAATATCTTTATTAATGATATGAAGAGAGGGATTGAGTGCACATTGGTAAATATTCTGATGACACCAAGATGGGTGTTGCACTTAACATGCCAGAGGGATGGGATGCCATCCAGAGGGACCTGGACAGGCTGGAGAAGAGGGATCAGCTGAACCTCATGAGGTTCAACAAAGCCAAGTGCAGGGTCCTGACCTGGACTAAGAAAATCATCTCTGTCTATATAGGTGAGGAGATGATGTGCTGGAAAGCAGCCCTGAGGAAGAGGACCAGGGATACTCATGGGTGAAAAGCTGAAGATGAGCAAGCAATGCTCATCTGCAACCCAGAATGCCAAGTGTATGTCCAAGGGCATGTAGCAATAGGCCAAGGGGTGATTGTTTTGCATGAGAAAGGGGTAGATTTAGGCCGAATATTATGAAAATTCTTCTTCACTATGAGCATGGTAGATCACTGGAACAGCTTTCAGAGGCATAGTGGAGATCACATCCCTGGAGATCTTCCTGTTCAGGCTACATGGGGCTCTGAGCAACCTGATCCAGTAAAGGTGTCCCTGCTTACTGCAGGAGTTGGACTAGATGACCTTTAAAGGTCCCTTCCAACACAATACACTCTATGATTTTGTGTTTCTACAGCCCATCTCCTGCCCCAGCAGCACAGACAATAAGAGGGCTGGTGCCAGGTGTAACCCAGAGCCCCCGCTGTGCAGTTCAGTGATTTATTCATCACGACACTTGGTACAAGGTGGATCAGGGGCCCCTCAGCTGCTCAGCCTGTGCAGGACATGCCAGAGCTGGTCACTCTCACCCTGTCCCTTTCTCCTCCCAGGCACAGAGTCCAGCTCCCAGGAAGGGCCATCAACCACCAGTGAGTGACTCCCTCCCTGGACTCCCAGTGCCCCCCAGCACTGCAGTGGATGAGGTTAATTAACTGGAATCCAGGTTGCCTCTAAGGGCATCTCCTGCTCTCTCCTTCTCTCCATCACAGCACCATCTTCTGTCTCACCAACTCCTGGGCCCCAGCTCCTCGACACCCTCACCACAGGCATCGTGGTGGGAGTGTCAGCTGCCTCCTTCCTCTTGCTCACTGTAGCCAGCTACTGTGCTGTGAAGAGAGGTGAGTGGTTTGGGGCAATGGAGGGTAAAGTGCCCTCTGCTGTGGGGCTGCTGCTGTGTGACCCCGGATGGACTCGTGTTGCCAGCTCCTTCTCCCTGTGTCAGGGAAAGCTGAACCTCTCAGCCCTTTCTCACCAGAGAGGAGTCAGGGTGCTGACAGGGGGAAGGTTCTTCCTCCAGGGTGATTGCACTGGGATTCCAGTGCAAGGAGGGAGAGCCCAAATGCATCCCTGCCCCAGGCACAGCAGAGCTTTGCTCCCAGTGCTCTGGGAACAAGAATGGAGTCTGTGAGTTGGCCTGAGCATAGCAAGCACAGCTAATGCACACCTGCACTGCCTAAAGCTGCCAGTCTGGGACACAGGACATGTTCTTGCCTAGGGTGGGCTCTACTGCTGCTACTCTGAGGGAGCTGTGAAGGATCAGACCCTCATCTTCGTGCTGCAGCCCAGAGCATGGAAAGCCAGGGCTGTGCAGTAACTCTGCCTCCACACCTCCCCCTTTCCTTCCCTTGCAGGGGTCTGCAGAGAGAGATGCCAAAGGTGAGTAGAAATCCCTCCAGGCTGCTGGGCTAGTGGAGGCCCAGTGGTAGTCCATGTCCTGGGACAACATGGACAATGTCCATGGGTGGCTTCCCTGGAATGAAGGCCAGAAGCATCAGGGCTTCCCCTGGGCCCATCGCACCATGACACAGGCCCCAGATCCCTTTCCCCCTTTGTCTCCAGGCAGCAGCACGTTCCCAGCCATGAGACCAATGAACACAGTGAAATAGAGTGTGAGTACCACCTCCTACCTAATAACAGCTGTGGGAAACTCTGTGTTGAGACACCCTTTGTGTGGGCTGGCTGACCTCCAGCACAACCAACAAAACTTTAACCCTCAATCAGCCATTGGCAGAAGACTTGCAGGACCATGACCCAAACCCATGTTCTATCCTCTTCATCTCCTTCCATCCCTGTATGGCCATGCAGGACATTCCCCAATTCCACATGAACTCCCAAACTTTAATTTTCCTGATCCAGGGCAGTTTCTCCTGGCTGTGTTACACCCCATATTTCCTGGCATGCACAGCCCAGCTTTTGCCACCTTCTGGTCACCTGACAGTGACCAACACCTTTGTCTCTAAAGGGTCTTTCCCTACACACTTTGTCCCCAGTCTGCAATCCAGCCCCACTGGGATTGGCAGGGTTCCCCCTGTACATCTCTACTTCACCGTTATTTCTGCTTCAGAGTCAAGTCCAGCATTGAGAGACATGGGTCCATTTAGTGATGCTGGATTGGAGAACAGCTCCTTTCTACCTGTGAAGCTACAGGCTGCAGCAATGGGGGGTTGGCCTTTGAATCTGGTTAGGGGAAATCTCCCCACTGTCCATGTGCCTCAATCTTATAGCTGGTGTAGTACACAGACACAGAGCAGCCAGTGAATGGCTGTTGGGTGGGTGAAGACAGAAAATGATGCTACAAGGTGGGAAAATGCAGCCAAACCCCAGCAACCCAACTCCACAGCCACAGGTCCCATGGCAGCTCACCCTGCTGCCAAGAGTGGACTGTATTTCTAGGCAGCTGCAGCAGAGCAGTCAGTCTCAGCCCAGGGGATCTGCTCTCCAAAGGCAGCCTGGGGCTGTTCCTTGCCACAGCAGGAAGCAAGTACTAACATTTTGCCTTTTGCCACTCAACAGATGCCACCATTGTCCACACTGGACATAACAGGGTGAGTTGTGGGTCAGCTACGGTGCCAAATCAGGCAGCAGGGCCAGCAGGGCTGGGATGTGTTGGAGTTGGTGTGCAGTGGTGTCTTGGGCTGGGGAGGCCCAAGGGACTGTTTCCACCAATGGATGTTCTCAGAGAAGAAGACATTTCTTTCTGTGACCACCTGTCTTTGTCTCTTCTCATCTCATCCCCAATTCTGATGTAAAAAGGTGACACTTTAACAACAAAAATAACCAGATACTTTTCCCCACCCATTCCTCTGTCTTTTTGTTTTTCCACCCATTTGTTTTCTTTGTCATGAGGAATTTCAGCCTTTTGCTGGGACTGTCAATATTGCCAGGTTTACTCTCACAAGTTAGACTCACAAGGACTCACACCTCAATGCCTTGTGTAGCATTTGGGAATGAGATAAAGTCTTGGGGAATCAATGACAAAGAAGAAACAAGGGGCTAGGAGACTACAGATTTATTAACATGGTTTCATTCTCTCTCTGCAGCCTCGTGTGCCGGAGATGAACAGCACAACGTATGCAACGCTGAGCCACTCTCACAGCCAGCCCAGGTAACGCTCCAGCATGGCCAGTGCACAGGGAGACTTGCCCACCTTGGCCTTTTGTCTCAGGCAGACAGATCCCACGCTGGTCAAATGGGGCTGGTGTCTCCAGTATGAGCTCACTTGGGATTGGCGGTTACAGGCAAGGACAGTGTGTGGGAAGCCTTGGTCATACTTCCCCAGTACCTCAGGCAACCACGTTCCCCACCTTTCTCCACATTCTCCACCTTTCCTTTCCCAATCCCATTTCCATTCCCCAGGCAGATCAGGTTTTACAGGACCCCTTTCAGGCTCATCACCATGATCCTGCCATGCTCCATCCCCATCACTTGTCTTCACCAATTCATGCCAGGGAATTGCCAGTGCTCAGCTTGCAAGGGCAACACCTACCCACAATCCTTGTCCAGGACATCATATCCTCACCCAACCCATCCACCATGCCCAGATCTTTCCACACACATCATAAATATATTCTGGATGAACTTCAACAGAAGTCTTTCTATGACTGGCACATGTGTTTACTATCTATGATGTAGAAATATATTCTGTGTATTGTAAATCTAGATGTGAGCACGTGAAGCAGAGACATTTCCATCCCATTGTGTAAAGCCCGGGATGTCTCATGTCACATGCTCACATGTCTCTGCTAATAGCTCTCTGTAATCATGTTGTGCTATTTCCTAAAAATCTAATAAACATCTATGGATCTGTATCCCCAATGGCACCTCTGTCTTACACTCTCAGCTGAGGAATGGGATTGAGCCAGAGAAACACAACACGATGGGGGTAGAGATATGAAGAGAGGATAGTGATATGCAGGGATAGAACGGGGAGCTGTCTCTTGTCTGAGCCCAGGTGAGATATCTACTGGACCCTAAAAGATACACATGCACACTCTGCTGCTGCCTCTCCCTTTTCATCTTGGGCCTCCTGGCTGGAGAGCTGTCAGTAAGAGAAGGACCTGGGGGTGTTGGTTGACAGCAGGCTGAATATGAGCCAGCAGTGTGCACAGGTGGCCAAGAAGGCCAAAGGCATCTTGGCTTGTATCAAAACCAGTGTGGCCAGTAGGTCTAGGGAAGTAATTGTGCCCCTGTACTGGGCATTGGTGAGGCCACACCTTGAGTACTGTGTCCAGTTCTGGGCTCCTCACCATAAAAAGGACATTGAGGTCCTGGAGCGAGTCCAGAGAAGGGCAACCAGGCTGGGGAAGGGGCTGGAGGGCAAATCCCATGAGGAACGGCTGAGGGAGCTTGGGGTGTTCAGCCTGGAGAAAAGGAGGCTGAGGGGAGACCTTCTCCCCACCTACAACTACCTGAAGGGAGGTTGTAGAGAGGTGGGCGATGGTCTCTTCAGCCAGGGGACAGGAGATGGGACAAGGGGAAATGTCATGAAGCTGTGCCAGGGCAGGGTTAGATTGGATATTAGAAAAAAATGTTTTCTGAAAGAGTTGTCAGGGCTGGAACAGGCTGCCCAGGGAGGGGCTGAGTCACCTTCCCTGGGTGTGTTCAAAAAAAGGGTTCATGAGGTACTTAGGGATCTGGTTTAGCTTAGGATGGGAATGGTTGGACTTGATGATCTTCAGAGGTCTCTTCCAACCTTGTGAGTCTGTGATTCTGTGACTCTGTGATTCCTTTCCTTACATTGTTAAGTCCCAACTCAACACTCCTTTGTTGCCCTCATTGTACCCAAAGCAGTTCATGCCACTACAGCATTAAAATACCAGGAGGGGTGTGATGCAGATCATGGTCTTGCATCTACATTTTCATCAGCTGATGGCTGCAGGTTTCCATTAATGCTGAGACTTGAGCTGGAAAGAGCTTTTCAGGTTCACAAGCTGGTTGGGTTTTGATGTCCCCATGTGAGCCCAGTGTATCCAGTGTAACAGCAACAGGGTTTCTGTTCCAAGCCTGGAGACAGACAACTGTTTGCTGGGGGAATTTCACCCAACGCTTCTCCTGGGATAAGGCCAAAGCAGCTCTTCTCCTTGGGATGTCACTTCTTGCTTTTATTTACAGCTCACAGATCTTCCCTGCTTTCCCCATGTCACTCTCTTCCTCTCTCAAAGAACTTACATGGATCTTCACAAACATCTGCCTGAAGTGTTTCAGTGGAGACAGGCAGCTTCTTGGAGTCTTTTGCAGTTTTTTGAAAGCCATATCATGGTCATGGGAAAATCCTTGCTCCATAGAGTTTTTGGAACTCAGGATCCTTCCCCAAAATACAATCACTATGGATGGGAGGGAGAGACAGCAAGGTCCCTGTGAATTCCCTGTCTTGAGTTAACTCAGAAGCTGCCTGCATGACCTCTTGCTTTCTCCTAAACTGGTATACACTGAATTTTTGGAGAAGTTTGTTTTGGATACCTTCAAAAACAAAATAACAGCATTACCCTCCTAGTGACCATCAGAGCCACAGACCTTTCAGCTGGGCTGGCACCATGGAAGGAGGACAAGGACAGCCCCAGACAAGGTAAAAGGAGGTCTTATAGTTGAGAAGAGCTTGAACTGCCTGAAAGCCTCTGTCAGAGCTGATCTCAACTCTGCCCAGTACATCAGTGTGTATATCTGGAGGGAGAACCTGAGTTAATGTCAAGCATCAGCAGGATGGCATCCCAAACCAGGTTTGGAAGGGATGAGCCTCACGTTTCCAGAGTATATTTCAGAATGAGATTAGGACTATTTATCCTGAGTAAAAATAATTAATAAATAAATTGGAAGAGAAATTCTGAAGTAGCCTTTCAGCTCTGTTCATCAAAAACCCAAGATGTGGATAAAGCAAGGCAAGACCCCTTCAACACATCACAAGGACCCTCAGTCTGGGTGGTGATATTGTGTGCACAGCTCCATAAAACACCCCAGATGCAGGTGAAGGACAAGGAAGTCTGAATGCACAACAAATCCTATTGAGGCATCCCTCACCAGCAGAGAAACCCAAGGGCATGGTACAGGTGAGACATGCAGCCACTTTCACCTGCATCTCATCCACTTAGGCTGTCCACAGGAGCAGGTGATTGAGATGTGCTAATTTGGGTGCTCAACATCCAAAGCCTCCTATGCTTTGCTGGAAATGCTTTCCTAGATGGGGTGGAAAAGAGTAACCCTGTTACCTTCATCATCCAGTCAAGAAGGCAGCCAACTGTGGTCACAGCCATGCAAGGAGCTGCTCCGGTGTCACCCCTTCCAGGGCCTCTGCCCTCCCACACCTGTTTCCAGCCCTGGCTTGGGGATTTGCACCCAAGATGTCAGTTAGAACTTAGCCCCTGCTGGTGCTGCTGTTTTCAACTCTGCTCCAAGCCCAGCTCACGCCCTGCAAAGCCTCATGGGGACACACGTCTTCCTGTCAGAGCGGTTGGGTTGGTGCTGGTGCCCAGCGAGGAAACCTCATTTCTAAACAGAAGAGCTACAACCGCCTGCACAAAGCAGTGGGCTGGGCAGGTGTTGCATGGGCGACTTCTGTGCATGCAGAGCGAGCAGGAGGGGAACACACTGCTGCTGAGAGAGCAGGGGTGCAAAAGGAAGGGCTTTTTATAGAGCAAGGTCCCTGGTCAGCAAGCAGCTGCAGCGAGGAGCAGAGGCTGGGCTGTGCTCAGATGGGGTTTATCCTGGCTGAGCATTTCCTTCATGGTGAGATCCACTGTTCTCTAAGGGGAAGTCCCAAGAGGCCAGGTCCTGAAGACCTCTTGAGATGCCAGGACCGTCTCCCACACTCACCTCTCTGTCTATCATTTCTTCCCTGACCCCTCTCCTGTGGATAGGAGCTGCCACATTTCCATCTGTCTTCTCCTGGGCAGTCACAGGTGCCCAGGTGCAATGCAGTTAAGAGACGGGTACATCACAAGCCCATTGTGACTGAACATATTGCCCTCTGCACATCCAGCACTGCTCCTTCTCTTCTGCACAGACAGGTGTGACCCACAGATCAATTCCCTCTGGGTAACTCCATCTTTACTGGATGCAGAGAGGCTGCTCCCATAGTCACACTCCACCAACTGGACTTGGCCACCATGTCACCTCTACAAAAGCTCCCCATCCAATAAACACTCCTGTGGTGACACACAATGCAGCTTCTCACTGAGCTGCACAACTCAGACTGTACAGCTCAGACCTGTCCGGAACCCAGACCATCCCCAAAAACCGCATGTTCTGGAGCTGAGTGCTCCTCCCCCCATCAACCCCTATTTAAGCTGATCATGATGTCATTAGCATGGAATGCCATCTTTGGACAGTCTGGGTCACCTGTCCTGGCTGTGTCCCCTCCCAGCTTCTTGGGTGCTCCCCACCTTCTCCTTAGCAGGGCAATATGAACAACTGGAAAGCCCTTGACTGCTTTGCAGCAACTAAACCCATCCCTGTGTTATCAGCACTGCTCTCATCCAGACTCCCAAACACAGCATTCCACCCACTGCTAGAAAGAATATTAACTCTATCCTGGCCAAACCCAGCACTCCATGGCACATCTGTGGACACTGATGGGGCTGCCCATCTTGGTGCATGAACATGGCAGCTTCATTTTGTGGAGATCTGGGTTAAATGACAAGTGTTGTTTCAAATTCCATGTGTTGCATCTGTGCACAGGCCTATCTGACCTTCATTTTTATGGGCAGCAGCTGTGCATAAAACCACTTTTAGGGTAGGTAACCAGCTTGATCATACCACCAGCTCCTTATTCCCTTTGAACAATCCCAAATCCCATAATCATACCCCCCACATGGCAAAAGAAGAAGGGGATGTGCAGCTGATTTGTTTCTGGTTTATTTTTACTGACTTATCCCTCACCAAGCCACTTGGAATCCTTCAGCATCAGACCTGGACAACCAAGAAGTCCCTGCTGACTGGAGGTTAGCCACTGTGCTGCTCATCTACACTGAGTGATGGAAGGAGGGTCTGTAGAGCTACAGGCCTATCAGTCTGACATCTGTGCCCTGGGAGATTCTGAATCTTGAGTGCCACCATGTGGCAAGTACAGAACAACCAGGGGATCAGGCCAGACAGCAGGGGGTTATGAGAGGCAGGTGCTGCATGACTACCTTCACCATCTCCTCCTGTGGCAAGATGACCTGCTTACCAGATGAGGGGAAGGTGCTCGCCCAGCAAGGACTCAGTGCTGGTGAACTGGGCTGTTGCTGCTGTTTTCAATCCTGCCCCAAGCCCAGCTCAAGCCCTGCAAAGCACCATGGGGACACCCCCAAACCATTCTGTGATTCACTAGGGGCCCTTTGCTGCCAAGATGCAGAGCTCTGAAATGGGTGAGGAGGGGCAGAGGCTGGACACAAAAGGGCACAGGCACCTAGTGAATATGAGAGTCCAGAAAGGGATGTCTTGCCCAGCATGGAGAGGATGTAGGCCCAGTGAGATACAGGATGGGGGGAGATGAGTGGGGAGATGCTCTCCCAGCAAGGGCTCAGCTGTGGGATCCTGGTCAGGGGCATCTGGGTGAGCCAGGTTGCTGCTCCAGCAATTGAAATGTCTCTGCCCATGGTGCAGGTACCAGTGTGACCATCAAGGACACCTGCAGTTCCTAAGGTGTTGGAGGAGAGACTGTCCCCTCCCTGATCAAGGACTTTGCATCCCTGCCCTCGTGAACACTGGTCTTTATTATCCCTGCATCACTACCTTCTCCAGGTGACCTCCTGACTCCTCATCTGAGCCTTGACTTACCATCTGATCAGACTGACAACATTTCCAGACAGTTGTGTCATCATGACCGGGTCAGCAGCTACCCAAGTCATCCTCTGCAGGGGTGGGGTTGAGGCACACAGCCTGAAAGCTCAGCAGAGGCAGCTGGTTACTTGGTGCTGCTGCCCATCTCCCTGGGGAGTGCAGGAACATACACATGTAGGGACCAGGGCAGGGAGAAGAGCAACTGGGTGAGGAGCCCTGCCCTCAGTGTTCCCAGCACGTGGCTGTCAGAGGTGAGACAGGGCACAGCAGTGAGAGCAGAACACACAGGGCCCTTGCCAACATGTGGCCCTGCTGAGGACTCATTTGTGTGCAGACAGGCATGACATTGTTCTGGTGTCCTTCCCCCAGCTGAGATTCCCTCAGAGACCCTGTGCACCCCACAGACCCCCACCTGTGGGGTAGAGGGACTGGGCTGAAAGCATCCCCCAAGAGACAGGGGTGTCATTGTGGCTGGAGAACAAATGGGGATGTGGTCTCAGCCTCAGCAGCCCCCAGCATGCACCCCAGCTTCTACAAAAGCCTTGTGGAGACTCAAGCCTCCCACACAAAAGCTTCCTGTCATCCGCCTGAGCTCCACAGTTTGTTTCTGAGTGGGGGTGGGGGGGTGTTGCTTGCTGCCCCCTTGGGGAACTGGGGACGTGCATCTATGGGCGACAGCCCATGCAATGAAAAGATGGGGTAGGTCTGGCCCCAGAGATGTTTGTGGGTCCTTGTGGGACAAGGGGCAGGAGGGCTTTGCAGGCAGGATTCTGAACAGGAGGGACAAGCCAGCACAGCCTGTGCTGTGCTGTCTGAGCGTCCGGAAAGAAGAGCGGGGGCTCTGACGGAGCAGTGTCCGCAGAGGGGGCTGAGTCAGGCCCCCCTCTCGTCACAGCCTCTCGCTGTGGAGAGGCTCTGCTACCCACAGAAATACAACAGGAGCAGCCCAAGGGGCACTGTGAGCCCTGGGCTCTTGAACCATTATCCCCTGCTCAGAACAAAGCTGACACTTCCAGAAGAGAGGGTGTTCCTGCAGCACCCCAAAACATGCTGGGGCAGATGGGATGGGCCATGCTGCCTCCTCTTCCCCCGGCCTTCCTCCTGCTGCTGCTGCTGCTCAGTGAGTTGGGGCATTCCTTTGCCTTGGGGCTCAGGGCTGGAGGGCACAGGGGAGCATGGGGAAAGGTGTGTGGAGCAGCCCTGCAGCAATGAGGGGCAGATCTGCTTTGAGAAGTGGACAGAGATGGTTGCTTCCCCCAGCTAGCGTGCGGCTCTGCACATCAGGCATGCTTTTAGAATAACTATAAGGGGAGGGGGTCAGCTCAGGAATGAAACTCTGTAGAGGTGGCAAATGGGCCTTTTGGGATTCAGGGACATCCATCAGGACAAACAAACCCACCCATAACAGGCTAGGGGTGGTGTCACACAAGGAGACTGAGGATATGCAGGATGGAGATGCATGGGTGGGAAGGTGCTAAACCAGATGGGTTTCAGCAGTGGGGACCCAGCAGGGGCTCCTGGGTGATCTGGGTTGCTGCAACTCTAACCAAAACCCTGCCTGCCCCTTGACACAGGTGCCATTGTGACCACCCAGGACATCTGCAACTCCACGGGTGATGGTGAGCACAGGATGGGCTGGACAAGACAGATCTATGAGTGTGGAGATGGGGTGAGGGAAGAAGTTTATTCTCATGTTTGAGTTTTGCATCCCAAACAACATCAACATTGTCCTGGGGAATACCTCTGCCATCTCTGCAGGTGACCTCCCAGTTCCTGAACTCTTCTTGAAAAGCTCCAGTGCTCAGGAGGGGGAACAGGTTTTTTGCTGCTCCATCAGCAAGCTGCATCCTGCTACCCAAATTGTCACCTTCTGCAAGGATGGGCTGGAGGAGTTAAGCTTGAAAGCCCAACAGGGTCAGCTGAGCTACTCCATGGTGGTGAATGTCACCCTGAGGAGTGCAGGGACGTACACGTGTGGCTACCAGCACAGGAGTGAGAGCAACTGGGTGAGGAGCTCTGCCCTCAGTGCTCCCCAGCACCTGACTCTGTCAGGGGAGATGTGGCATTGGAACACAGGCAAGTACCTTTCCCAGACCCCCAGGACAGTGTGAGGACCCTACTGTGCTTGGGATGCTCATGGTCAGGGTACAGTTCAGCCCAGGCTTTGTCCCTGGGGAAATACCTCCCAGTCATGGAAGAGCATCGTGCTCCTCTCCTGCCCCTGCATCATGAAAAGGGAGAGTGGTGGTGCCAGATGTAACCCAGAGCCACCACCGTGCAGGGCATCGATTTATTTATCACGACACTGGTACATGGGGGATCCTCAACTGCTTATTCTGCACCCCAGGAGGATACAGGGGGTGGTTGGACAGCTCCAGCCACAGCCAGCCATGCCAGCATCACACCCACAGTGCACATGATGTTGGGAGGGGACACAGACAGGACAGAGGACCCCAGATGACCAAAGGGATATCCCATACCTTATGACATCATGCTCAGCATATAATGATGTGGAAAGAAGAGCAGACAGGGGTGATGTTCAGAGTGATGGCATTTGTCTTCCCAAGGAACCGTTACACATGATGCAGCCCTGCTTACCTGGGGATGTCTGAGCACCTTATTGCCCATGGGGCACAGTGAATGGATTCCTTGGATTGCTTTTCTTGTCTGCACGGCTGTTGCTTGACCTATTAAACTGCCTCTAACACGACACACAAGTTTTCTCAATTTCACTCTTCAGTTCTCACCTCCATCCCAGTTTTAAAGTGCTTGTTATACTCTGAAACCAAAGGCTGCAGAAAAGGGGACGAGCTGTGGTTGTGGTTTGAGACTTCCCCACCGCCCGTGAGCCAGACACAAGTTGCTCAGTGCTAGATGGCCACATGGGAACAGAGCAGCCAGGGCAGGTCAGCAGGTTGGGCAAGGGGAGAAAATGATTCTACAAGTTGGGTGTAATTTAGTCAAACCCCAGCATCCCTGCTCTGCAACCACAGATGCAATAGATGTAACCACAGATGCAACCACTGCTACCAGAAGTGGGGTGAAATTAGGGGCAAACAGGCTTTTCATGGAAGGGTTTAAGGGCAGCTTGGATGATGCTTTGGGCCCCAGGTCTAGTGGAGGGCGTCCCTGCCCATGGCAGTGGTGTGGGAATTAGATAATCTGGAACGTCCCTTCTGGCCCAGACCTGCTTGATTCTGTGATACATTAAGGGCCCTTCATTGCTGGCATGCAGAGCTCTGAAACGGGTAAGGAGGGGCAGAGGCTGGAGAAAAAGAGTCAAAGACATTTGGTGAATGTGGTGAGAGTCCAGAAGAGATGCCTTGCTTGACATGGAGATGGTATGGGTCAAGGAGATACGGGATGGAGGTGCCTGGGTGGGAAGGGGCTGTCCCAGCAAGGACTCTGCAGTGGGCAGCTGCTCAGGGGCATCTGGATGAGGCAGGTTGCTGCTTCTTTAATAAAACCCATTCTGCCATTTGTAACTCTGACCCGTAGCATCCCTGCCTTGCCACCTTCTCCATCCAACCTCCCTCATTCCTCCCATGACTTTACATTTTGCACACAATGGTGACATAGTTCTGGCTGGGTATTGCACTCTGCTGGGATCTATCAGCTCCCTGTGACATCTTGGGCAAGGATGGGCTGAGGGAGCACATCCTGAAAGTGCAATGGAGGCTTTTGAGCTACGTGGTGCTTCTGAACATCTCCCTGGGACTCATGTGTGTGGGTACCAGCACAGGGAGAAGAGCAGCTGAGTGAGGAGCTCTGCCCTCCATGCTCCTCAGCACCTGGCTGTCACCGGTGAGATTTTGCATGGTGGGGTGGGCAGAAGGGCCACCGTTTGATCAGCTGGGGTTGGAGTTTTGTGTGAGCAGGTATGGCGTGGTGCTGGTGTCCTTCTCCTGCTTGAGTGTCCTGTGTTGCCTGAGAATGCCTCTGCACCCCATGGTGACCTACCTATGGGACAGGGTGACTGGGCTAACATCCTCACTCAGGACATAGAGGTGGGGGTGTGCAGCTGTGGGACAGATGGGGATGGAGTCCTGGAATCAGTTCCCCCAACACGCACCCCAGTCCCTACCTTCAATCCAAAGAGTCCTGAACCTCTGACAACAAACCCTCCCGTGACTGTCCAGGGACCCCAAAGCATTCTTGAGAGGCAAAAGCTGTTTGCTGACCCCATGGGGACATCCAGCCACAGGGCACAGGCCAGGGCATGAGTGGATGGGGTAGGTCTGCCCCTACAATGCCAAGCAGGGTGGGGGACAAGGGGCTTTGAAGGGAAGATGCTGAACATGTGCAACAAGAAAAGAGAGCTTGTGCTACGGTGTCTGAGTGTCCAGAAATGAAAGGCCAGGGCATTAAATCCCAGCTCCATGGGATCTGCTCTCCAAAGGCAGACTGGGGCTCATCTCACTTGTCCACAGTGGGAATCAGGGGACAACAGCTTTGGTTTTGCCCCCTACAGACTCCACCATTGCCCATGCTGGACGTAAAAAGGAGAGTTGTGGCACAGCTGTGGGATCAAATAACAAAGCAGAGCCCTCAGAAATGTGATGCACTGGGTGTAGTGTGCACAGATTAATAACCATGACATCTCTCTCCTCAGCTGCTGCTACGGCCAAGCAGCGTGTGAAGGGGGTCAGCTTCCAGAGGAGATTCTCTCCCAGAACAGATTCAATCAGATACATAGAAAGGTCACTTATTAATATACCGAAATCCTGACAGAACAGTTCATTAGACTGCTGAAAGATGGGATGTTTTCCAACACTCTGAAGCACAAAGCAGAAACTGGAGAGTTGATCAGCAGCTACAAGGACCAAAGAGCATGCTGAGGTGGAAACCTGTGATCAAAGTGAATTACATGTGTCAATCTATTCTGCTGAAAAGATGTCCTAAGGCATGGCTGTATCATCAGGATAGGTGGAAACACCTGGATGATGGGGAGATGAAAGAGACAGACTAACAGTAACACAGGTAGAGGGGAAGGTGAGTATTTCTTCTGTTGCCATGTATAAACTTCCTGGAAATTCCTGTCTGTCATGGTGGGAAAGCACTGCCATTTCAGACAAGTACTGGAGAGATTCAGCTGATGAAAACCTGATTGTAATTTTTTAATAAATGTAAGAAAAAAGCAAAAGTAAGGAAGGCAGACCTGAAACAAAGAGAGCAGAGCTCATCATTACGCAGTCTCTGGGTAACACAAGACCTGTAGATACTGAATTAGGAATGGGATGAACGTGGAGCATGTTATTAGAGCTTGGAAAAACTAGAAGGAAAAATATCCCAAACAAAACACTAAAAACCCTACTAAATAGCAAGTGGTCATAACATCAGTTACACGATTTTTGATATGACATTGCTGCTTAAAAATCCAGTCATCAGTTTCCACATGGCATCCTTGAGCTCCTGGTTCCTCATGCTGTAGATGAGGGGGTTCACTGCTGGTGGAATCACCGAGTAAAGAAATGACACAACAAGGTCCATAAATAGGGAGGAGATGGAGGGGGGCTTCAGGTTGGCAAACATGCCAGTGCTGAGAAACAGAGAGACCACGGCCAGGTGAGGGAGGCAGGTGGCAAAGGCTTTGTGCCGTCCCTGCTGCGAGGGGATCCTCAGCACAGCCCTGAAGATCTGCACATAGGACACCACGATGAACACAAAACAACCAAAAGCTAAACAGGCACCGACCACAATCACCCCAGTTTCCCTGAGGTAGGCATCTGAGCAGGAGAGCTTGAGGATCTGGGGGATTTCACAGAAGAACTGCTCAACAGCATTGCCATGGCAGAGGGGGAGTGAAAATGTACTGGCTGTGTACAGCAAAGAACAGAGAAACCCACTGGCCCAGGCAGCTGCTGCCATGTGGACACAAGCTCTACTGCCCAGGAGGGTCCCGTAGTGCAGGGGGTGGCAGATGGCAACGTAGCGGTCATAGGCCATGATAGTCAGAAGAAAGAGCTCTGTAGAGATCAAAAAGAAAAAGAAAAAGAGTTGAGCCACACATCCTGTGTAGGAAATGGCCCTGGTGTCCCACAAGGAATTGGCCATGGATTTGGGAACAGTGGTGGAGATGCAGCCAAGGTCAGTAAGAGAGAGGTTGAGGAGGAAGAAGTACATGGGGGTGTGGAGGTGGTGGTCACAGGCTATGGTGATGATGATGAGGCCATTGCCCAGGAGAGCAGCCAGGTAGATGCTGAGGAAGAGGCAGAAGTGCAGGAGCTGCAGCTCCCGTGTGTCTGCAAAGGGCAGGAGGAGGAACTGGCTGATGGAGCTGCTGCTGTTGGACATCTGCTGCTGTCAAGTGTGGAGACCTGTGAAAGGAGGAAAAGGAAGCAAGAAGTTAAGGAGCTCCTCTGACAAAAACCTCTAGCAAGTCTTAGGAAACACCCTCAGATTAACTCTGTATTCAGGAAGACTTTTGTCAGGTCCCTTTTGGGAGCTCTGCTTTGTGCTGGCTTCAGTGTGCCACTGGTGGGAGGAGGGTTGGCTGTGGGGTCTTGAGAACTCAGTCCTGCCTGGCAGCAGTCAGTGAATAGTTTCAGTCCTACAGATGGGGGTCCTGAAGTGAGGGTCAGCTCAGTGCCAGCCCCAACAAAGGACATGCCCAGAGCCCCAGGTAAGGGTGGGACAGAGACAGCAACTACAGGACAGGAAACAGTGAAAAATGCTCCAGCCAAAACTGGAAGGACAGGGACAGACAGACAGGCACTCATGGGTTTCTACTCACTAGGGAGTTGGGTTGCCAACAACAAGACTCAGCCTGAAACCCTGGAACTCTGGGTGCAGAGTCTGTGCTGGGTGGAAGAAACCAGGGTGTTTCTGTGGGAAAATATCAGCACTGTGGGGCTGCCAGGGAGGTACCAAATCCCCACTGCCAGGGCATTGCTGGGAGCAGCTCCTTCTCCCTCCCTGACAACGTCTCTGCTGCCTGGAGCTGTCGCTGCAGACGCTTCTCTTTGCCCATCTCACCTCCCGCTCTGTGGTCACAGACCTCATCCAACCTGCCCTGTGCTCAGCTCTGCTCTGCAGACCCCTCCTGGCATCAGGGCACTGCCCAGGGAACCTCTGTGTGTGCAGGGCTCAGGAGAAGCTTAATAAGATTTGAGTTTTCATTGCATATTCTTTGGGGAGAAATAAGTTCTCATCTACCACAGCACAGCCCACAGGAGAGGAACAGTCAAAGCAGACACTGCCTTGCAGGAAAATGCTTCCTTGATTTATTTTTTTCAAAGTCCCCTTGGAATGTCTCAAGAATCAGCTGGAGCTGGAAGTAAAGCTGACCCAGGCAGCATTTTATTACAGAAGGAACCTGTGCTGCCCTTCCCTGGGTCACTCCTTCAACCCACAGCTGCTGTCTCTATCACGGTGGAAAGCCCACAAGCCAGGCTGAGTTCTGACCCTGGCAGCAGCAGAGTCCCTGCCCCAGCACACAGACCCTGGGTCACAAGGACCCTGCTCACAAGGACAGCCCTGGGCACCTCTCAACCATGCCCAGGAGAAGACAGCTGTCCTGCCCTGTCCCTCTGATGAGGCAGAAGGGCATCCCTTCCAGGAAGCACTTTCTGGTCCTAGAGAGAACCTGTCCTCCTGACAGACCCCACACACTGCCCCATGTCCCAGCTTTAGGAGATCCCTCCAGGAACAGAACCTGCATTGCCCTGCACCCACAGACATACCAGGGAGAGGCCGGGTGAGATTTCTCCTCCAGTGAGCTCTCAGCATCCATCAGCTCTCTCAGCCTCACAGGTCTCCCCTCGGTGCCTCCAGGCAGTGTCCCCAGCACTGTGTGCTTGGCAGAGGAGCTGCTCCTGGCCAGAGCTGTCTCTCTGCAGCGCTGCAATATTTCTGAGCTCCCACTGTCCATCCCAGGAGCCCAGCCCAGCTCACAGCAGAGGAGCAGGTGAAGACATCATACTCTCCATCCCCTCTGGGCTCCTCCCTAGAGCTCCAGGGAACCTTCTTGGAAAGAAACTGAAGTTCTCACTGACTTTCCCTCCCTTGGCTGGGGAGAAATCCTTGTGTCCAGCAGAGTCCTTTCTCGGGTCCTTTCTTCAAACCAGAGCTGGGCAGGACAATCACCGTTCCTTGTCTCTGCATGAGACAGGACCCCCAGGCAGGGACAGACAGGGGTCTCTGTCCCCCTGCAAAGGTCAAGAAGCATGGCTGCCTGGGAGCTGCTGGTGCCAGTGCCCATGGGAATTACTGAGGGTGGAGGCCAGGAGAGAGTTGCTCAGACACCAACCCCTATTGTCACCTGAAGGGCCAGAGGTGGTCCTAGAGACATGAGTGGGTTCAAGGTCCAATAGAGCAATGCTGCCTGGGAAGAGGAGCATTTTTGAGCCTGGTGGGGAATTCCTTTGGCCAAATGAAAAGACACCAGATGGTCACAGTTAGGACCATCCATACCCAGAGGCACCACATGTCCAGCAGCAGCTCCATCAGCCAGTTCCTGCTCCTGCCCTTTGCAGACACAGGGGAGCTGCAGCTCCTGCACTTCTGCCTCTTCCTGGGCATCTACCTGGCTGTTCCTCTGGGCAAAATTTTAATGATCATTATTGTAGCCTACGACCATTGACTGCACATGCCCATGTACTTCTTCCTCTTCAACCTCTTTTTGAAGTTTTTTGACCCAGGTGCTCACAAATCTGATCTATCGCTCCCCTTCCTCTACTGCATAAGGATAAGAAGATGTAACAAAAGGTCAACATAAGGACAGGGAGAGATCCTGCAGTGGTCACTCTCCTGAGTTACTCTCAATAAACCAATACAATTCGTTAGCCAATCAAAGAGAGCAGAGGAAAGGGAAAGAAAAACAAATTAAAACACCCCCCACCATCCCTCCCTGTTTTTCGCAGGGTCCTCTTCACTCTCTAATTCTCTCCTTCCTCTAACTGAGCAGCACAGGAGGATGGGGAATGGGCATTGGGGTCAGTTCATCACACATTGTCTCGGCCGCTCCTTCCCCCTCATGGGAGGACTCCTCACAGTCTCCCCGTGCTCCAGCTTTGGGTTCCACCCACAGGAGACAGTCCTGCATGAACCCCTCCAAGTCCTTCCCACATGGCTTCAGATCATCACCAACTGCTCCAGGGTGGGTCACTTTAATGGGGTGCCCTCCTTCAGCAAAAGTCTGCTTGAGTGTGGATCCTCCACAGCCCTGCCAACAAACCTGCTCCAGCACAGGCTTCCTATGAGGTCACAGAATCCATCAGGGCTCTGCACCTGCCTGAGCATGGTGACGTCTACAGGCTGCAGGTAGAATCACTGTTCCACATCATCCAGCATGGGCTGAGGGGGAACAGCCTCATTCACCATGGTCTTCTGCATGGGCTGCAAGGGAATCTCTGCAATGAGGCTGGGAGGACCTTCTCCCCCTACTTCACCGACCTTGTTGTCTGCAAAGTTCCTTACACTTTCTCTCTCCTTTCTCTGACAGCAAAAAGCAACAGATAATTTTTAATTTCTTATTAAATATATTATCACAGCAAATATATTTTCCCTCCCCCTCTGCCATGGCAATGCTGCTGACCAGTTCTTCTGTGAAATCCCCCAGATCCTCAAGCTCTCTTGCTCACTGGCCACGCTCAGGGAAATTGTGGCCAGAGCTTATTTGGCTTTTGGGTGTTTTTGTGTTCATTGTGGTGTCCTATGTGCAGATCTTCAGAGCTGTGCTGAGGATCCCCTCAGAGCAGGGATGGCACAGAGCCTTTTCCTCATGCCTTCTTTACATGGGAGTGGACTCCTTGTTTGTCAGCACTGCCATGTTTCCCTGCCTGAAGCCCCTCTCAGTCTTCTCCCTATTTACAGATTCGTTGATTCACAGAAGTCTAGGAGTTGGAAGGGGCCTCCAGAGATCATTGAGTCCAACCCCCCTGCCAAAGCAGGGTCCTTAGGACACATCGCACAGGTCAGTATCCAGATGGGTCTTGAATATCTCCAGAGAAAGAGACTCCACAGCCCCCTGGGCAGCCTCTTCCAGGGCTCTGTTTCTCTCACTGTGAAAATTTCTTCTGAATTTTGATGTTGAAACTCCTATTCTCCACAATGAAACAATTGTTCCTTGTCCTGTCCCCACAGACCACTTAACTCGGTGTTTCCACCGGCAGTGAACCCCCTCATATACAGCATGAGGATCCAGGAGCTCAAGGATGCCCTGTGGAAACTGATGACTGGATGTTTCTAAACAGCAACCAGTTCATCATCTTCCTCATTGTATTGCTGGCCCTGTCGATTCAATGAAATGTAATCATGCTGAATAGATTGATGGAGATGTCACTTAAGAGACAATTAATATAACTTTAATATAAGAATTTTCATGTTCTTAAGAATAGATTTGTTTTGGATTTTAGTAGATGTGGTTTTGCCCCAGCTGAGAGCCCAGCACCACACAGTCACTTGTTCTTTAAAAGGGAGTGAGGGGGGAAGTTAAGAGAGAGGAGGGAGAGAGAAGGGAAAGGGAAAAAACCCCATAATCCAAGGAAACAAAACCCTGCAGGTTGGATAAGGATAGTTTACTAGAATAGCAGAAAGAGAGATATAACAATGATAACAGGACTTTGTAGCAAAATATATGAAACTGGTGATACACAATGCAGTTTGTCACTGAACCACACAACTCAGGCCATGCAGCCCAGAGATGTCCTGAAAACGGTACTGTCCCCAAAACTGCACGTCCTGGAGCTGCCTCCTCCTCCTCCAACCAGCCCCCCTTTTATACTGACTATGATGCAACTGTCACCTGTCCAGGCTGTGTCCCCTTCCTTCTCCTTAGTAGGGAAATAGGAACAACTGAAAAGTCCTTGATTGCTTGGCAACAACCAGAAACATCAGGGTGTTATCAGGTCTGCTCTTATCCTGACTCCCAAACACAACATTCCACCCACAATTAGAAAAGAAATTAACTCCATCCCAGCCCAAACCAGGACACTGACATAATTTCCCTGTCAAAGGGGCTGGATGGGGAGGGGTGGTCATGGCACGGTGCAGCACTCTGTTATTGTTGGGTTTGTAAGGTACTCTCTGTGCTGTCACTGGGTGTGAGTGCAATAGGGACTGATATTGTTCCCCTTTTATGGTGCTTTTGTCAGTAAACTCTCCTTATCCCAACCCACAGAGGCTCTGTCTGTTTCTCCTCCGGGAGTGAACGAGCAGCATGTGGTGCTCAGCCATTGTTTGGGGCTGAACCACCACAGTTTCCAAGCCACAAGCAGTGAGCTTCTCTAGGAGAAAGTTCTGGGAAACTGTGTCCAAGGCCTTGCTAAAGTCAAGGTAGACAACATCCAGAGCCCTTCCCTTGTCCAAGAAGCAGGTCACCCTGTCATAGAGGGAGATCCATTGGGTCAAACAGCACCTGCCCTTATGAACCCAAGCTGACTGGGCCTGATCACTTGGAGGTTCTTCATGAACTGGATAATGCTGCTCAGGATGATCTGCTCCATCAGCTTCTCTGGGACTGAAGTCAAACTATCAGGCCTGTAATGTCCCTGATCATCCTTCTCTCCCTTCTTATATAGGGGGTTACGTTGACTGATCCAGTCAGCCAGGACTGATGGAAAGTGGCTTGGTGAACCCCCCTTGCCAGCTCTTTCAGCACCCTTGGCTGCATCCCATTCAGCCCCACAGATCTCTGCACATCTCTGTGGGGCAGCAGGACCATCTCCTCCTGGATTGGGGTGGGCTCATTCTGCTCCCTGTCCCTGTCTCCCAGCTCAGGGAATTGGATTCTCTCTGTACAACTGCTCCTATTACTAAAGACAGTGGCAAAGATTTCATTAAGCACCTCAGCCTTGGCCTCATCTTTCCACAATGTTTCCTCCTGAATCTGATAGGGGATGGAGGGTCTCCCTGCTCTTTCTTTTATTTAAATGGAGGACAGATGAATTTCTAGCTGGGCTTTGGGCCAACAATGTGGAGAACATTTCATCCTGTTGTTCTTCTTTCAGTGTTACACACCCCACACTGCCACAGGAAGAGCCTGAGCAATGCCTGAGGGACAGGACCTGTCTTCTCTGGGGCTGGGGGTCAGGGCTTGGCCTTTCTGCTTCATCAAACCAACCCAGGGCTTGCTCAGCATCTCAGCTGCTTGTACATTGCCTTTGCCTACCAGCCAACATGGCCTCCAATTACCTGTGCTAACGAGTCCCTGGGGAGGCTCAGCCAGCAATGGCTCTCAGTGGGACTCATTAATACTTCAGGTACTTTGGCTTCTGCTTTTGACATGGAGTTTGTTGTGTAATTTCCTCTCAGTACCTGAGCTTCAAGGACTCAGCACCAAATACACCCCAGGGCTCATTAAAAGTAAAAAGCAAGCCCTAATGAGCTATGTCTCTTCATGTAATTATCTTCAAGTCTTCAAGAGATTTACAGATCATTGAAGCTGTTTCAAAGGGAGCTCAGAGTAAAATTGATTTCTTTTTAAGGGTGTAGGTTATTATTTTCACTGTAGAGGAGAGGTGACAACCTCTGACTGAGACTGATCCAGGGTGCCTCCTAAGGAGGTCTGGACTGGTCCTAAAAAGGCTCCCTTGAGGCAGAGGGGACAACCTTGCTGCACATCTCCACAAGCCCACCATGACTCTCACCAGTCAACTGGGACTTGCATCCCTTGTCCTTACATCAGGTCTCTCTCTGCACTCCACAGTGGGGCATGACAGCCCCTCTGTACCAGCTCCCCTGCTGTCCTTAGAGAACTGGCTGCACACAGGCAGCACACAGGGAGTTATTTTCCCAACAACACAAGAAACCTGACAAGATTCACCATTAAATCAAACACTCCTCACTCTGTGCCAAGTGCAATCTGCCACCCGTGAGGTTCACCTGCCACAAAGCTTAACCCTGTGAGAGATGTTCTAGTGAGGAAGGAGACTGTGAAATCACCACAACTCAAGAGCTGGCTAAAGACAGAATGAGTCAGACAACTGCCAGAAAGGCAAGGGTTTAACTCCCTGAAACCCAGAGCAGCAGCTGGATGGTTGAGAGGTGTCTGAATGGTCCAAGGGGAAGGGAAATCTAGAGAGCAACCACAAGCACTGGTGTGCAGATCACTGATGGAACAATGATTTCAGACACTGTGAATTGACTTTGGACAGGTAGAAATATGTGACAGACAGGGGAGATTAAATGCACAGCTGTCCTGTTTCTGGCCAAGCAGCCAGCAGAGGTGAGCTAAGTTAGCAGAGGTGACCTGAGTTATCACAGCTGAGCTGAGTGTGTCCAGGCTGTTTTCCACACCACCTGACATCTCTCCCCCATCAAAGGGGCTGGTTGGGGAGGGACACTCATGCTTTCCTTAAGGACAGTCTGAATGTGAGTGGGGCCTTTGGTTGGTCCTTGCGTTGTGCAGTACCTTGTGATCCTTTGGTCAGTAAAGTGCTCTCTGTTATCACTGGATGTGAGTGTAGTTTGTGATGTGCTTTTATCATTTTTTCACAGTGATTTTTGTCACTAACTGTCCTCCAAACCCACAGAGCGTCTGTCTGTTTCTCATCCAGGAGTGAGCATTATAACCTGAACCTTGTACATGGGTGAGCTGGGAGAAATGAGAAAAGATTTCAGCTGCCTTCCAGGGGAGCACATCATCCCCTGGCTACTCCAATGCTGGGGCAATGGGGCACGCAGCCTGGAATTAGAAGGCAGGGAGGCCAAGCAGCTGGGATCCCTGTCCAGAGAAGGAGCCATTGACAAGGTGATTGGAAAGAAGTCTGAAGCCCTCAGCCTCTGGAGGCCACTTCTGTCCAGTGTGGGGGAAAGGTACCCGTTCAGTGAAGATGTCATGTGTTGGCCAGGCAAGTGCATGACCACAGAGCAGAGTGTGCAGTGTTTGAGGGGATCAGCCATGTGAGAGATGAATTCCTATGATCCTGATGATCTGCAGCTACCCACCAATCCTGATGAGGTCCAATGTCCCTCACCCATGTGGTGTAAGTCTGTGTGGAGTGCACCAGCATCATATGCCAACTGCCTGGCAGTAATAGATTGGAGAAAGGAAGAAGCACCGACAGTGGCTGAGGTATCCGGCCAACTCCTGTTGGGGCGCCCTGTGGGGGTGGTTGCAGCAATGGAAACAAAGCAACTGGGAGTGCAGACCCAAACCCATCTGGGCATGATGTAGATAGTGGGCAAAAAGGGGTGGATATTGTCCTGGTTCTGGTCAGGCCACAGTTATCTCACCTGTGCTGCCTGCTTGGGGAGGTTGTGTTAGCCCTGGCTGTTTTCCACACCACCTGGCAGCACTTCTCCATAAAGGAGCTGGTTTGGGCACCACTCCTGGGTGCCTCCAGGGCAGTCTGAGTGCAGCTGAGGTGTTGGGTTGGTCCTCCTGTCCTGCAGCACTCTGTAATCCTCAGGTGGGTAAGGTACTCTGTGTTCTCACCGGGTATGAGTGTCATGGGCTGTTTATTGTTCTAGTTTCATGGTGCTTTTTTCAGTGAACTCTCCTTATCCCAATTGACAGAGGCTCTGTCTCTTTCTCCTCTGGGAGTGAGCCAGTGGTGTGTGGTGCTGACACACTGTTTGGGGCTGAACCACCACAAGCACTTAAATTACTCTCTCCTCATTTTATTGATTTTCTATCATGTCCTTTAATGCCTCTTGCTGAGGCACCACAAGTCAGCTGAGGCTTCTACACTCACACATTAACCACTGACACATCAGAGCTTCACTTCCACCAGATCCTGGCAAAACCCTCCGTGGTTTTACAAAGAGAAACCTCAAGAACTTTTCCAACCAGAGCTGACCTGCCCCTTCTGATCTTGTGATGTTCTGCATCAGGGGATAACCACAACAGGGGGTAGAACCAACACATCGTCCTGTTGTGTGACCAATCCAGCACTGGTGGCACATGATAATTTATTCATTGCTGCCCAGTGCTTGCCCAGCATCAAGGCCCTTCCTGATTCACATGCTGCTGCACTAGAAAGTAAGCTCAGGGAGCACTGGTTGTTGTGAGGGAGGACTGCCAGGGCAGCTGATGCCAGCTGCCCAAAAGAATCTCCCATGCACGATGACATCATCAGTGAGCAGGGTTAAACCTCAACACCCACACACCAAGGGAATTCAGAGATGACTGGTGGAGCAGCAGTGTCAAGGAGGAGGCTTTGGGCGTTCTGAGGGATGCCACAGCAGCCAGGGCTGCTACACAGGAACCTGGCCATGAGCACATTGGGCAGCACTGGGAGCAGTACGGCCACCCAGGCAAAGGCACTCACTGTCAGTTTGACTCAGCACTGGTGTGGACACCAGCAGAGAGTCCAGCAGTTCGAGGTCCCCAGCTCAGGACGAGTGTGGAGGAACAGTCACAAGGTTGAGAGAAATTCTGCTAAGATAGGGTTAGGGGTCTTGTGTGGAGAGGCTGAGAGGTCTGGGCTTCTTTAGCCTGGGGAAGGGGAGTCTGAGCAGTGTATAGGGGTAGCTCCAGAGAGATTGAAATTTCCTTTTCAAATGAATGGCAATTAAAACTAGAGGTGCAGATGGGTTATGAGCATGGAGAAATGCCATTCTGAGGGTAGTGCTGTGGTGTTTGGAGTTACTTGGAGGAAGTGTGGATGAGCTGGTGGCTTGGTTTATCTGGGAACAGCTGGTGAGGAGGGGGAGACAGCAGTACAGGCAGGGACATGGTGGGGTGAGAACAAGGTGGGGAAAGGGGTTGGGTGCCTGCATCCTGCAGGGAAACTGGCACAGGTGTTGGGCAGTGTGAGATGGGCTGTGGTGCAGATGGCCAAGAGTGCTGGCCAGGCTGAAAGGGCCTGATAGAAATGCAGACTTTCCCCCCTTGGCTGTGGCTGATTTCCCTCCCACAGAGGCCTCAGAGGAGACACGTTGTCCTCACAGCCATGGAGCATTGTTGCCTCCTTGAACTCAACCTAGGGAGGCATCCATGTGTCATACCCCTGTCCTTCCCTTGGCAACACACTCCCCATATCCAATGTAAGAGTCTTGAGACACAGGTTAGGGTCAGGATCTCCCTGCCCAGGGGCTGTGGGTCAGCACTTGGCATTTCTGATTCATCAGACCAAGCCAGGGTGTCCTCAGCATCAGAGCTGCCTGCGCTGTGCCTGGGTTTGTCCTCATGGCCTCCAGTTGTGAGGTGTAAGATGTTCATGGGGCGGCTTTGTCAGTAATGGCTCACAGCAGGGCCCATGACTGTTTCAAGGTACTTTGGGCATTAGGTCTGACTGACATTTTGAGAGTGTCTTCAGTGTCCTCTTAGTATCTGAGGTCTGTGGACTCAGAAGCAAATATACCATGGGTCTCATAAAAATACAGAAAGCCTTAAAAAGCATATCTCTTCAAGTCCTTTTCATTAAAAAAATCCAGACTTCTACAAATAACTGGATTTCAGTTAGGTATTTAATGATGAACAGTTCAAAGGAATATTACAATGGAGGATATTTTTCCTTCACGGGTATTTTTTGTCATGGCTCAGTTGATAGAGGAAGTGACAGCAGAATTCTGTGATGGATTTGGGTCTGCTAAGGAGATCTGGACAGGCAGGAAAAGCAGTCTCTTGAGATCCAACTCTGCATGGAGACCCTTGCTCTTCCCCAAGCCCAGCAGTTCCCTCACTGGCCACCTGGGACTCCCAACACTTTTCCTGGCATCATCTGTGCTCACAGGCACAGACAGATTTCTCTGACAACAAACAGCAGTTCAACATGATCCAGTTTAATACCCATGAAATCTCTCTCCTCAGCTGCTGCTACGGCCAAGCAGCGTGTGCAGGGGGTCAGCTTTCACAGGAGATTCTCTCCCAGAACAGTTTCAATCAGATACACAGAAAGGTCACTTATCAACACACTGACCTGCTGACAGAACAGTTCATTAGACTTCTGAAAGATGGGATGTTTTCCAACTCTCTGAAGCTCAAAGCAGAAACTGGAGTGTTGATCAACATCTACAGGGACCAAAGAGCATGCTGAGGTGGAAACCTGTGATCAAAGTGAATTACATGTGTCAATCTATTCTGCTGAAAAGATGTCCTAAGGCATGGCTGTATCATCAGGATAGGTGGAAACACCTGGATGATGGGGAGATGAAAGAGACAGACTAACAGTAACACAGGTAGAGGGAAAGGTGAGTATTTCTTCTGTTGCCATGGATAAACTTCCTGGAAATTCCTGTCTGTCATGGTGGGAAAGCACTGCCATTTCAGACAAGTACTGGAGAGATTCAGCTGATGAAAATCTGATTGTAATTTTTTAATAAATGTAAGAAAAAAGCAAAAGTAAGGAAGGCAGACCTGAAACAAAGAGAGCACAGCTCATCATTACACAGTCTCTGGGTAACACAAGACCTGTAGATACTGAATTAGGAATGGGATGAACGTGGAGCATGTTATTAGAGCTTGGAAAAACTAGAAGGAAAAATACCCCAAACAAAAAACTAAAACCCCTACTAAATAGCAAGTGGTCATAATATCAGTTACACGATTTTTGATATGACATTGCTGCTTAAAAATCCAGTCATCAGTTTCCACACAGCATCCTTGAGATCCTGGTTCCTCATGCTGTAGATGAGGGGGTTCACTGCTGATGGAAACACCGAGTAAAGAAATGCCACAACAAGGTCCATAAATAGGGAGGAAATTGAGGAGGGATTAAGGTTGGCAAATATGGCAGTGCTGAGAAACAGAGAGACCACAGCCAGGTGAGGGAGGCAGGTGGAAAAGGCTTTGTGCCGTCCCTGCTGCGAGGGGATCCTCAGCACAGCCCTGAAGATCTGCACATAGGACACCACAATGAACACAAAACAACCAGAAGCTAAACAGGCACCGACCACAATGAGTCCAGTTTCCCTGAGGTAGGCATCTGAGCAGGAGAGTTTGAGGATCTGGGGGATTTCACAGAAGAACTGGTCAACAGCATTGCCATGGCACAGGGGGACTGAAAATGTATTGGCTGTGTGCAGCAAAGAATAGAGAAACCCACTGGCCCAGGCAGCTGCTGCCTTGTGGACACAAGCTCTGCTGCCCAGGAGGGTCCCGTAGTGCAGGGGGTGGCAGATGGCAACGTAGCGGTCATAGGCCATGACAGTGAGAAGACAGAATTCTGTGGACATCAAAATTACAAAGAAGAAGAGTTGAGCCACACATCCTGTGTAGGAAATGACCCTGGTGTCCCACAAGGAATTGGCCATGGATTTGGGAACAGTGGTGGAGATGCAGCCAAGGTCAGTAAGAGAGAGGTTGAGGAGGAAGAAGTACATGGGGGTGTGGAGGTGGTGGTCACAGGCTATGGTGATGATGATGAGGCCATTGCCCAGGAGAGCAGCCAGGTAGATGCCCAGGAAGAGGCAGAAGTGCAGGAGCTGCAGCTCCCGTGTGTCTGCAAAGGGCAGGAGGAGGAACTGGCTGATGGAGCTGCTGTTGGACATCTGCTGCTGTCAGGTATGGAGACCTGTGAAAGGAGGAAAAGACACAGTGAGAAGTGATGGAACTCTTCTTTTAGGAAAACATCTTCTAATTCTTAGGGAATGCCCTCAGGTTGACTCCCTGGATTCAGGAAGACTTTTGTCAGGTCCCTTTTGGGAGGTCTGCTTTGTGCTGGCTTGAGCGTGCCACTGCTGGGAGGAGGGTCAGCTGTGGCTCTCAAGAACTCAGTCCTGCCTTGCAGCAGTCAGTAAATAGAAGGATGGTGTGATCTCAGACTAAATCCCCTGTGGATAGGAATGAGCTTTTCAGCACTGACACTCCAGTTTCACCTGAGGGCAGAGCGGAGCTTTGGTAATGGTGGGACAAAGGCAGCAAGGACAGGAAGGGAAACAGTGAGAAACAGTCCAGCCAGGGCTGCAAGGACAGGGACAGACGGACAGGTACTCGCAGGTTTCTCAGACTGAAAACGTGGAAGTCTGGGTGCAGAGTCTGTGCTGGGTGGCAGAAACCAGGGGGTTGCTGTGGGAAAGGATTCAGCACAGTGGGTGATATCAGGGAGGTACCAAAACCCCACTGCCGGGGCATTGCTGGGAGCAGCTCACTCTTCCTCCTTGCCAATGTATCTGCTAACTGCAGCTGTCCCTGCAGCTGCTTTTCTCTGCCCATGTCACCTCCCAGTCTGTGCTCACAGACCTCATCCAACCTGCCCTGTGCTCAGCTCTGCTCTGCAGACCCCTCCTGGCATCAGGGCTCTGCCCTGGGAACCTCTGTGTGTGCAGGGCTCAGGCAAAGCTCCAAAGTCTTAATAAGAATTGAGTTTTCATTGCATATTCTTTGGGGAGAAATAAGTTCTCATCTACCACAGCACAGCCCACAGGAGAGGAACAGTCAAAGCAGACACTGCCTTGCAGGAAAATGCTCCCTTGATGTTGTTTTTCAAAGTCCCTTTGGAATGTCTCAAGAATCAGCTGGAGCTGGAAGTAAAGCTGACCCAGGCAGCATTTTCTTACAAAAGAGGGAACCTGTGCTGCCCTTCCCTGGGTCACTCCTTCAACCCACAGCTGCTGTCTCTATTGCTGTGGAAACCCCACAAGCCAGGCTGAGTTCTGACCCCTGGCAGCAGCAGAGTCCCTGCCCCAGCACACAGACCCTGGGTCACAAGGACCCTGCTCACAAGGACAGCCCTGGGCACCCCTCAGCCATGCCCAGGAGAAGACAGCTGTCCTGCCCTGTCCCTCTGAAGGGGCAGAAGGGCATCCCTGACAGGCAGCACCTTCTGGTCCTAGAGAGAACCTGTCCTCCTGACAGACCCCACACACTGCCCCATGTCCCAGCTTTAGGAGACCCCTCCAGGAACAGAACCTGCATTGCCCTGCACCCACAGACATACCAGGGAGAGATTTCTCCTCCAGTGAGCTCTCAGCATCCATCAGCTCTCTCAGCCTCCCAGGTCTCCCCTCGGTGCCTCCAGGCAGTGTCCCCAGCCCTGTGTGCTTGGCAGAGGAGCTGCTCCTGGCCAGAGCTGTCTCTCTGCAGCACTGCAATATTTCTGAGCTCCCACTGCCCATCCCAGGAGCCCAGCCCAGCTCACAGCAGAGGAGCAGGTGAAGACATCATACTCTCCATCCCCTCTGGACTCCTCCCTGGAGCTCCAGGGAACCTACTTGGAAAGAAACTGAAGTTCTCACTGACTTTCCCTCCCTTGGCTGGGGAGAAATCCTTGTGTCCAGCAGAGTCCTTTCTCCTGATCAAACCAGAGCTGGGCAGGACAATCACCTTTCATTGTCTCTGCATGAGACAGGACCCCCAGGCAGGGACAGGCAGGGGTCTCTGTCCCCCTGCAAGGTTAAGGAGCATGGCTGCCTGGGAGCTGCTGGTCCCCGTGCCCATGGGAATTACTGAGTATGAAGGCCAGGAGAGAGGTGCTCAGACACCAACACCTGGTGTCACCTGAAGGGCCAGAGGTGGTCCAAGAGACATGAGTGGGTTCAAGATCCAATAGAGCAATGCTGCCTGGGAGCAGCATTTTTGAGCCTGGTGGGGAATTCCTTTGGCCAAATGAAAAGACACCAGATGGTCACAGTTAGGACCATCTATACCCAGAGGCACCACATGTCCAACAGCAGTTCCATCAGCCAGTTCCTCCTCCTGGCCTTTACAGAACCCATGGGAGCTGCAGCTCCTGCACTTCTGCCTCTTCCTGGGCATCTTCCTGGCTGCTCCTCTGGGCAACAGTTTAATGATCATTGTTATAGTCTCTCCAACATTTCCTCCTCCCTCAGCAGCCAGTCCCTGGCTGGCAGAGTTTGTGGAAGGATTTGAGCAGGTCATGGAGCAATTATCACCTCCTACAGCCTGTGACTTTACAGCTGAACAGGCAAACAACCCTGGCAAACTGACACGCCACCTGATCGATGGGTGCCTTGACTACATCATCCCAATCCCATCCCAATCCCATCCCATCTGTCCTGGATCTTGCCAGGGCAGAATTAACCTCCCCAGGCAGGCAGCACAGGAGAGCTGAGTTAGCCCAGGCTGTTTTACACACCACTTGACATCACTCCCCCAGAAAAGGGGCTTGTTGGGGAGGGGCACTCCTGGTGCCTCCAGGGAAGTGCTAGTGCAGTCGAGTCATCGGGTTGGTCATCATGTTGTGCAGTTACTGGGTCATAACTGGGTATAAGTGAAATTCACTCTGGGTTATTCGCCTTTCATGGTGATTTGGTCAGTAAACTGTCCTTAGGCCAGCCCATGGAGGCTCTGTCTGTTCCCCCTGTGGGAGGGAGTAAGCAGCATGTGCTGCTCAGCCACTGGTTGGAGCTGAACCACCACAGCCCTTTTTGGAGCCCAAGATCAGGCCCGAAGGTTTGTGATAACGGTAGAGGATGAGGTGAGGGGTGCTTTCTCCTCCCCTTTTCCCTTTAGGCTTTTTACAGCATCTGTTGAGAATGTTGACTATCCCTGGGATGTTCAGACCAGCATATGTGTCTTGCTCTCTGTCCTGAATGTCTGTCTGGACCTATGTGTTACCAACAATTGTTCCAAGAATATTGCCAAGAGGTCTTCCCTGGGCTGAAGGGTCAGGGGTGGCATGGGGAGTGGGAGGGCATGAAAAATACCTAGACAAGAAAACCAGATCCAGAGGCACTGTGGCTGCCCAGGCCTCAGAAACCAACACCACAGCTGAGCCAGAAAGAACCCTTCCAACAGGCACTGGAGCTACCCGTGCCTCAGAGAGTGCAGCTCCTCCAGTCTCCCCAACAAGCACCAGGGGTGCTCAAACCTCAGAGGCCAACCCCAGAGCTGATCCAGACAGCCAGCCAGCACGCCTGTCAGTCACCTCTATCCAGAAGAAGAAATACATGGAGAAATCAGTCCTCATCGGGAGAGATGCTGATGAACTGGGACCATTGCAAGGCCCTGAAGAGGCAATACCAGAGGTTATAACCCGATCCTTGTCCTTGAGCTGAGAGACATGAGAAAAGACTTCAGCCGCCTTCCAGGGGAGCACATGATCACCTGGCTACTGCCATGCTGGGACAATGGGGCAGGCAGCAGGGAGAAGGCAGGGAGGCCAAGCAGCTGGGATCCCTGTCCAGAGAAGGAGGCAGCAACAAGGCAATTGGAAGGAAGGCTCAAGCTCTCAGCCTCTGGAGGTGACTTCTATCAAGTGTAAGGGCAGGGTACCAGGTCATTGAAGATGTTGTGTATTGGCCAGACCAGTGGATGACCATGGAGAGAGATATCCATTATCTGAGGGGATGAGCCATGTGAGAGATGATTTAGTGTGATCCTGATGATCTGCAGCTCCATGGATACTGGGCATAGACTTCCTGCAGAGAGGGCACTTCAAAGACCCAGAAGGTTACCAGTGGGCTTTTGGAATAGCTGCCTCAGAGACAGAAGACATTGAACAAGTGTCTCTTCTGCCTGGGCTGTCAGAAGACCCTGCTGTTGTGGGGCTGCTAAAGGTTGAAGAACAGCAGGTACCAATTGCTACCATGATGGTGCACAGGCAACAATACCACACCCAACAGAGACTCCCTGATTCCCATTCAGAAACTGATCATCAACTGGAGAGTCAGGGAGTGATTGGTAGAACCCGCTCACCCTTCAACAGTGCAATCTGGCCAGTGCAGAAGCCCAGTGCAGAGTGGAGGCTGGTGCTGGACTATCGTGCCCAGAGTGAGGTCACGCTGCCTCTGAGTGCTGCAGTGCCAGACATGCTGGAACTCCAGTATGAACTGGAGTCAAAAGCAGCCAAGTGCTACACCACAATCGACATTGCAAATGTTGTTTTCTCTGCTCCTTTGGCAGCAGAATACAGGCCACAGTTTGCTTTCAGTTGGAAGAGAATCCAGTACACCTGGGATCGACTGCCCCAGGGCTGGAAACACAGCCCCACCATCTGCCATGGACTGATCCAGTCTGCATTAGAGCAGGGTGAAGCCCCAGAGCACCTACAGTATATTGATGATGTCATGGCATGGGACAGCACAGCAGAGGAATTTTTTGAGAAAGGGAAGAAAATGATCTGAATTCTGCTAAAGCTGGTTTTGCCATCAGACAGAGTAAGGGCAAGGGACCTGCTCCAGAAATCCACTTTTAAGGTCTAAAATAGCAGGATGGGTGTCATCAGATCCCAGTGGATGTTATCAATACAACAGCAGTTATATCTCCACCAACACAAAGGAGACACAAGCTTTCCTAGGCACTGTGGGGTTCTGGAGAATGCATGAAACCACAGCCAAATTGTCAGCCCTTTCTGCTGTGTATCCTGGTAAGAGACCGATTTCCAATGGGGCCCTGAGCAGTGAGAAGCCTTTGAAGAGATCAAACAGGAGATGGTCCATGCAGTAGCCCTTGGGCCTCTCCAGACTGGGCTATATGTAAAAAATGTGTTCTACAGGTCAGCCTGGGAGAATGGCCCTACCTGGAGACTCTGGCAGAAAGCACCAGGGGAGGCTCAAGGTCAGTCTCTGGGGTTTTGGAGTCGGGGCTACAGAGGATCCAGACACTCTAACAGAAAAGGAAATACTGGCAGCACAGGAAGGGGTTTGAGCCACTTAAGAAGTGATTGGGACTGAAGCCCAGCTCCTGCTGGCACCCCGACTGCTGGTGCTGGGCTGGATGTTCAAAGGGAAGGCCCCTTCTACACACCATGCCACTCATGCTACGTGGAGCAAGTGGGTCACACTTATCACACAGCAGGATTGAATAGGAAACCCCAATCACCCAGGAACCCTGGAAGTGATCACAGACTGGCCAGAAGGCAAAGATTGTGGAATATCACCAGAGGAACAGGTGCCACATGCTGAAGAGGCCTCACTGTACAGTGAACTGCCAGAAAATGAAAGAAAATATGCCCTGTGCACCGATGGGTCCTGTGGCATTGCTGGTAAACATCAGAGGTGGAAGGCTGCTGTGTGGAGTCCCACACGCCAAGTTGCAGAAGCTGCCTATGGAGAAGGCAAATCCAGCCAGTTTGCAGAGGTGAAAGCCATCCAGCTGGCTTTAGACATTGCCAAAGGAGAAAACAGGCCAAATATTACATATTTCTCTATACTGTTTCCTGGATGGTGGTCCATGGCAGATGGTCTAAATAATAAATGATGTTATGAACCTCCCCAGTACTCTGAAAACGTAAGATCTGGGCATGATGTAGATGGTGTGGAAACAGGGGTGGATAATGTCCTGGTTCTATCTAGGCCAGAGCTCACCTCCCCAAGCAGCCAGCAAAGCTGAGCTGAGTTTACCTGGGCTGTTTTCCACACCCCCTGACATCACTTCCCCATCAAAGGGGCTGGTTGGGGAGGGGTGGTCATGGCATGGTGCAGCACTCTGTTATTGTTGGGTTTGTAAGGTACTCTCTGTGCTATCACTGGCTGTGAGTGAAATTGGGGCTGTTATTGTTCCCCTTTTATGGTGCTTTTGTCAGCAAAATGTCCTTATCCCAGCCCACAGAGGCTCTGTCTGTTTCTCCTCCGGGAGTGAGCGAGCAGCATGTGGTGCTCAGCCATTGTTTGGGGCTGAACCACCACAGTTTCCAAGCCACAAGCAGTGAGATCTCCAGGAGAAGGTGGTGGGAATCTGTGTCCAAGGCCTTGCTAATGTCAAGGTAGACAACATCCAGAGCCCTTCCCTTGTCCAAGAAGCAGGTCAGCCTGTCATAGAGGGAAATCCAGTTGCTCAAACAGGAGCTGCCCTTATGAACCCAAGCTGACTGGGCCTGATCACCTGGGGGTTCTTCATGAACTGGATAATGTTGCTCGGGATGATCTGCTCCATCAGCTTCTCTGGGACTGAAGTCAAACTATCAGGCCTGTAATTGCCCTGATCATCCTTCTGTCCCTTCTTATATAGGGGGTTACGTTGACTGATCCAGTCAGCCAGGACTGATGGAAAGTGGCTTGGTGAACCCCCCTTGCCAGCTCTTTCAGCACCCTTGGGTGCATCCCATTCAGCCCCACAGATCTGTGCACATCTCTGTGGTGCAGCAGGACCATCTCCTCCTGGATTGAGGTGGGCTCATTCTGCTCCCTGTCCCTGTCCCCCAGCTCAGGGAATTGGATTCTCTCTGTACAACTGCTCCTATTACTAAAGACAGTGGCAAAGATTTCGTTAAGCACCTCAGCCTTGGCCTCATCTTTCCACAATGTTTCCTCCTGAATCTGATAGGGAATGGAGGGTCTCCCTGCTCTTTCTTTTATTTAAATGGAGGACAGATGAATTTCTAGCTGGGCTTTGGACCAACAATGAGGAGAAACTCTCATCCTGTTGTTCTTCCCTCACCATTACACACCCCATGCTGACCCAGGTAGAGCCCTGAGCAATGCCTGAGGGACAGATCCTGTCTTCCCATGGGCTGGGGGTCAGGGTTTGGCCTTTCTGCTTCATCCAAACAACCCAGGGCTTGCTCAGCATCTCAGCTGCTTGTACATTGCCTTTGCCTACCAGCCAACATGGCCTCCAATTACCTGTGCTAACGAGTCCCTGGGGAGGCTCAGCCAGCAATGGCTCTCAGTGGGACTCATTAATACTTCAGGTACTTTGGCTTCTGCTTTTGACATGGAGTTTTTTGTGTAATTTCCTCTCAGTACCTGAGCTTCAAGGACTCAGCACCAAATGCACCCCAGGGCTCATTAAAAAGAAAAAGCAAACCCTAACGAGCTATGTCTGTTCATGTAATTATCTTCAAGTCTTCAAGAGATGTACAGATCATTGGAGCTGTTTCAAAGGGAGCTCAGAGTAAAATTGATTTCTTTTTCAGGGTGTAGGTTATTATTTTCACTGTAGAGGAGAGGTGACAACCTCTGACTGAGACTGATCCAGGGGGTCTCCTAAGGAGGTCTGGACTGGTCTGAAAAAGGGTCCCTTGAGGCAGTGGGGACAACCTTGCTGCACATCTCCACAAGCCCACCATGACTCTCACCAGCCAACTGGGACTTGCATCCCTTGTCCTTACATCAGGTCTCTCTGCTGCACTCCACAGTGGGGCATTACAGCCCCTCTGTACCAGCTCCCCTGCTGTCCTTAGAGAACTGGCTGCACACAGGCACCACACAGGGAGTTATTTTACCAACAACACAAGAAACCTGACAAGATTCACCATTAAATCAAAGACTCCTCACTCTGTGCCAAGTGCAATCTGCCACCAGTGAGGTTCACCTGCCACAAAGCTTAACCCTGTGAGAGATGTTCTAGTGAGGAAGGAGACTGTGAAATCACCACAACTCAACAGCTGGCTAAAGACAGAATGAGTCAGACAACTGCCAGAAAGGCAAGGGTTTAACTCCCTGAAACTCAGAGCAGCAGCTGGATGGTTGGGAGGTGTCTGAATGGTCCAAGGGGAAGGGAAATCTAGAGACCAACCACAAGTGCTGGTGTGCAAATCCACTGCTAAGTGGTGATTTCAGTCATGGTCATAGAATCATAGAATCTCCTGAGTTGGAAGGGACCCATAAGGATCATCCAGTCCAACCCCTGGCTCCACACAGGGCCAGACAAGGCAGAGCACTGGACTGAGCGCATCATCCAGATGCTTCTTGAACTTGGTCAAGCTCAGGGCTGTGACCCCTTCCCTGGGCAGCCTGTTCCAGGGCCTGACCAGCCTCTCAGTAAAGAACCTCTTACTAACATCTAGCTTAAACCTCCCATCACAGCTTCATGCTGTTCCCTCAGGTTCTATTACTGGCCAACAAAGAGAGATCAGCACCTGCCCCTTCTCTCCCCCTCCTCAGGATGCCACAGACTGCAATGAGGTCTCCCCTCAGCCTCCTTTTCTCCAGGCTGAACAAACCAGGGTGCTTCAGACTCTCCCAGTAAGACTTCCCCTCCAGACCTTTCACCATCCTCATTGTCTCCTCTGAACACTTTCCAATATTTTTATGTCCCACTTGTACTGTGGTGCCCCAAACTGCACCCAGCACTTGAGGTGAGGCTGCACCAGCACAGTGTAGAGTGGGACAATCCCCTCCCTGGACCTGCTGGCAATGCCATGCTTGATACACCCCAGGATACGCTTGGCCCTTCTGGCTGCCTGGGCACACTGCTGGCTCGTGTTCAACTTGCTGTCGACCAAGACCCCCAAATCCCTCCTGTGTCTGACCCCCCCAGTCTGTATGTGCAGCCAGGGCTGCCCCTTCCCAGGTGCAGGATCTGGTGCTTGCCCTGGTTAACCTCCATGGTGTTGTGATTGCCCAGCTCTCTGAGCTGTCCAGATGTCTGCAAGGCTTTTCCACCCTCAACAGAGTCAAAAGATCCTCCCAATTTGTTGTGATATGCAAATTTACTCAAGACCTGTCCAGTTATATGGTCATTTATTAAAACATTAAAAAGAATCAGAGAATCACAAGGTTTGAAAAGACCTTTAAGATCATCGAGTCCAACTGTTCCCATCCTAAGCTAAACCAGATCCTTAAGTACCTCATCTACCCTTATTTTGAACACATCCAGGGAAGGTGACTCAACCCCCTCCCTGGGCAGCCTGTTCCAGCCCTGACAACTCTTTCAGTAAAAAATTCTTCCTAATATCTGACCCTTCCCTTGTGCAGCTTGAGGCCATTTCCCCTTGTCCCATCTCCTGTCCCCTGGCTGAAGAGACCATCTCCCACCTCTCTGCACCCTCCTGTCAGGGCAGTGATAAGGTCTGATCTCAGCCTCCTCTTCTCCAGGCTGAACACCCCCAGCTCCCTCAGCTGCTCCTCACAGGATTTGCCCTCCAGCCCCTTCACCTTCTTGGTTGCCTTTCTCTGGACTCACTCCAAGACCTCAATGTCCTTCTTATGCTGAGGGGCCCAGAAATGGACACAGCACTCAAGGTGCAGCCTCATCAGTGCCCAGTACATGGGCAAAACCACCTCCCTAGACCTACTCTCCACACTGTTTTTGATACAAGCCAAGATGCCCTTGGCTTTTCTGGCCATGTTCAGTTGACAGTCACCCAACACCCCCAGGTCCCTCTCTGCCTGATAGCTCTCCAGCCAGTCTCCCCCAGCCTGTAGCGCTGCATGGGATTGTTCTGTCCCATGTGCAGCACTCTGCCCTTGGCCTTGTTAAACTCCATCCCGTTGGTCTCAGCCCATCGGTCCAGCCTGTCTAGACCCCTCTGAAGAGCCTCCCTACCCTCAGGCAGACCAACACTTCCTCCCAGCTCAGTGTCATCTGCAAACTGACTGAGGGAGCATCCAATCCCTTCATCCAGGTCATGGATAAAGATGTTGAACAGAACTGGACCCAGGACTGAGCCCTGGGGGTGCCACTCGTGACCGGCCTCCAGCTGGATTTGGTTCCATCCACCACCACACTTTGGGCCCGGCCATCCAGCCAGTTTCTAACCCAGCTGAGGGTCCCCCTGTCCAGGCCAGTGGCAGCCAGTTCCTCCGTCATAATGCTGTGAGAAACCCTGTCATAGGCTTTACTGAAGTCCAGGTAGACACATCCACAGCCTTCCCCTCGTTTATTAATATTTGAGCTCCCTCAGGTTCATCTCACCACACACACACCATGTCTGTACCTTGTAAACATGGACCTCTGACAGTCCCCTGGTGTCCCTCCATGGAGGGACAAACAACCCCTCTTAGCTGGGGTGGGAGGCCAGTGTGGAAATGATTGTCACTGGCTGGTAACGACTGCTCTGGGGCAGCTTTTCAGGATGTCCCACACACATGGGCACAGACCAGGTCCTGCTCTACTAGTGCTTCACGTCTCCCCCAGGAGGTCTGGCTGTGTGAGGACACTTCTGTCTGCCCCCAGCCTGTACACACACACAGAGCTGAGTTGTACAGGGATTATTTTTATTTCCCTGGCCCTTGCCAGACCACACTCACCACTTGCCCATCCCAGCACTCACCACTCCCCTCTCCCAGACAAGCAGAACATCCCAGTCTCTGCAAGACATGGTTTCCTGCTCTTCTCCCAGGACATCCCATCTCTCCATAGTGCCCTTCCTCAAAACAGGAACATCTGTGTGGGCCTGGCTGGCCATTCTTACACTCCCTACCCATGCTCTCCACTACCCTTGGGTTGGCTGTGCTGCTCTGCAGAGCAAGTGGGCTGTGGGCCTGGGCTCACAGGATGACTCTGCAAGGGACATGCTGATTGGGCTTGGTGCCAAATCCATCTCTGGGACATCGCTGCTCCTCACTGCCTCCTACAGAAGCTCTTAGGTGGCCATGGAGTGTAGTCAGAAATGTCCTGCCTTCCTGCAGTGCTGTGAGACGTGTTTGGATGCTGCACCAGATCCAGCCTATGGAAGTGCACTTTTGGTAAACCAAATAATTCACCAGGCTCCTGTCCCTGTGCCTGCTGCCCTGTGCCTGCTGTGTCCCCTGCAGTTGCAGAACTCTCACTTCATGGTTCACACCCAGATTTAGCATTTGATCTCTGGGTCACTTCACCTTGGAAAGGCTCGTGCCCACTGGGATCCATTCAGTTCTGGAATCCTGGCACACGCCCTCCCTTCAGAACTCCTGTGCTCTCCTGGAAGCTCCTGATTCCTTCCAGAAAATCACCCCCTGTAATCAATCAGACCTATCACAGCCTGTAGAGCCAATGGCAGGTTAGTTGGAGTCCATTCACCATCTACGTGAGTGCTGGCCTCTTACAAGGGATATCCAAGCCACACCTCAGTCCACAGAGAACATGGAACTCTGCTCTCATCCTACTGCCCATGGAAAAACAAGCATAGCAACAGTTTCTTTTGAGTCTGTTCCTTGGGCTTGTTCTTGAGAGAATCTCTGGCAAAAGACTTAATTATGACACGAGTGATATGCAGAAGACAACAGGCACTACATGGGATCTGAAAAGCACCAAGTCAGCAGTTTCCACACAGCATCCTTGAGCTCCTGGTTCCTCATGCTGTAGATGAGGGCATTCACTGCTGGAGGCACCACCGAGTACAAGCAAGCCACCACCAAGTCCAGGGATGGGGAGGAGATGGACGTGGGCTTCAGGTAGGCAATCATGCCTGTGCTGATGAACAGGGAGACCATGGCCAGGTGAGGGAGGCAGGTGGAAAAGGCTTTGTGCCGTCCCTGCTGCGAGGGGATCCTCAGCACAGCCCTGAAGATCTGCACATAGGACACCACAATGAACACAAAACACACAAAGAATAAACAGGCACTAAGAACAATAAGAGCAGATTCCCTCAGGAAGTCTTCTGGGCTGGAGAGCTTGAGGATCTGTGGAATGTCACAGAAGAACTGGTCCAGTTTATTGCCATGGCAGAGAGGTATAGCAAATGTATTGGCTGTGTGCAGCACAGCATAGAGAAACCCACTGCCCCAGGCAGCTGCTGCCATGTGGACACAAGCTCTGCTGCCCAGGAGGGTCCCGTAGTGCAGGGGGTGGCAGATGGCAACGTAGCGGTCATAGGCCATGACTGTGAGAAGGGAAAACTCTGCTGATAGCAGAAAGTAAAAGAAAAAGACCTGTGAAGCACAGGCTGTGTAGGAGATGGCCGTGGTTCCCCAGAGGGAATTGACCATGGCTTTAGGGACAGTGGTGGAGATGGATCCCAGGTCGAGGAGGGAGAGGTTGAGGAGGAAGAAGTACATGGGGGTGTGGAGGTGGTGGTCACAGGCTATGGTGATGATGATGAGGCCATTGCCCAGGAGAGCAGCCAGGTAGATGCCCAGGAAGAGGCAGAAGTGCAGGAGCTGCAGCTCCCTCGTGTCTGCAAATGCCAAGAGGAGGAACTCAGTGATGCAGCTGCTGTTGGACATTATCTGGTTCTTTGCATGGGGGCATTGTTCTAAAAAGGAGAAGACAGAGGAAAATTAGAACAGACATTTTTAATCCACATCCCAGCCCAATCCAAACCTCAAGGCATTTCCTCTCTTTGCTCTGTGCTGGCTGAGAGTGCTTTAAGGAGCAGGACCTCTTCCAGTGTGCTGCCACAGAATCAGCTCTGTGCTGTTGCAATGAGTACATGGGAATGAGTGCTTCACATCTCTGATGATCAGAAAGGATTTCATACACAATTCACCCTTAATAGAAATTTTCAGTTTCCATTGATTGGAAGAGTGGAAGAGAGGCTCAGCATGTCTTTATGAGGACATAAAGTGTTTCTTTCTGTCCACCATCACATCACGCCAGTACTATTTTTAGAGGTAGAAAACCTCTGAGCAGGTGTGGAGCAGCCAGGCAAAAGGGCTCAGCAAGCTGGGGCTCAGTGCAGAGACAGGAGAGTTGCGATGCCCATCGGTCCCATTCCCACCTGCCCTGTGCTTTCCCTTTTTCTTCCTCGATGATGACTGTGCACATAAAATCACTCTTTAAAGAAATTGTAACTTTACCCTGATGGAAGCAGGGGAATTCTGTTTCAAAGGATACATCTATGAACTCTTTTTCCAGCACAGAGGTGGAGTTGTGATGGAGAGGGCAGGAAACAGCCCCTCTCAGAAAAAAGCAAGGGAACCTGAGAGGAGACTGGGAACCCACAAGACGTGGCTCAGCACTCTTTTAGGCACTACAGGAGGGTGATGCCTTTAAAGGGGGGCAGCATTAAATCCCAGTGGGATGGAAAAAGCAGAAAGGCAGGTCTCTTGAAGATGAGATGTCTTAATTGGACAGCCAGCTTATTGCCCAGCAGACATCCACAGTGCAGGACCAAAAGACAACTGCCTGAATGAATCCTGTCTGAGTCCTGTTAGGAGTTTCCTCTCACTCCTTGACCATGGCTCTGCTGTTTGGAGTTCTGTTTGCCAGGAAGTGTTTCTTCTTCCCCACACCTCCTCCCTGTGCTTGCTGACAGACCCCATCCCACCTTCTGAGTGCTCAGGTCTGCCCTGCAGACACCTTCTGAGCACCACACACTGCCCAGGGGCACCTCTCTGTTGGAGAGTTCAAATAAACCCTGAAGAGACCACAGAGGTGATGATGATGCTGTCTGTAGGCTGAGGTGGGTGATGTGACTCTTGGGTTCTTTGAAAAACCTGCTCATCTCTCACTGTAATGCTCATCATCTCCTGTGCAGATCTGGCAGCTCCATCTACCATTCAATCTGAAAGGAGAAGCACTGACCCCAGAAAGCACCTTTGTCCCAAGTAGCCCCTACCTTGATAGTGCCTGTGAAATGTCCCAGGGGAGGCATTTGGACATCTGGAGCTGTGACCAGCCTGGACACACACACACAGCACCCCTATCGATAGCAGAAGGACCCTGGCCTGGCCTAGGAGGAAGTTACTCCTTCCACCCACAGCTTCTCCCTTCAGCACCATGGGGAGCTCCCTGGGCAGACTGACTGCTGACCCTGGATGGCAGCAGAGTCCCTGCTCCAGCAAACAGCCCCTGGGGTGCAGGGACCCTCCTCTGAAGCAACAGCCCTTGGTACCTCCAGCTACACACTGTGGCTTCACAACTATTCAGAAATTGCCTAAAAAGAGCCCCCTCCTTACAGATCCCTTGGGCTGTGCCAGCTTTAGGAGATGCCTCCAGGACTCACACCTGCACTGCCCTGCACCCTGAGACTTACTGTGTCAGAGGCTGCAAAGCTTCCTCTTCTGTTGAGCTCTCAGTCATCCTCCCAGTCCTGGCAGCCTTTAAGGTCTTATTCTGCCTTGCTCATCTCCCTGAGGTACCCTGGGGGTGACCTTCTCCCTGCTGCTCTTTGCAGAAGAGCTGCTCCTTGGCAGAGCTGTCTGCAGAGCAGCCTGCTGCCAAGAGCTCCTTCCATCCCAGGAGCCTGGAGCAGCTCAGCAGCAGAGGATCAGCCCAAGGCATGTTAATGACCCCTCTGGTGGGTTTGAGGCTGAGTCCATGCACTTCAAACCCTGAGGGGAAGCTGATGAAACTTCAGCAGGAATTAAAGTCATGCAGACTCCAACGTCTCTTGGAGCAGTAATGGGTACCCTGAGGGCCATCACTGACAGAGCAACACTGGGGCTGGTTAGAGTGGCAGACAGGAGGCCGTGATGACAGGTAGGCAAAGGCAATGTCAAGGTGGCTCTGACGCTGGGTAACCCTGCCCCCAGCCCCTGGGAAGGGCTGTCCTGTCCCACCCACACAGCTCAGGGCTCTTCCTCAGATCCAGCCTCAACTACAAAGGTTTCTCTTGGTTCCATTCTTTCCTTCTCGTGCTGCTTCCCAACGTTGAGTAAAACGTCACCACCTCTGACACCACACTTCATCCATCTCCAGATCAGCTGGGTGGCCATGCTTTTGAGGTGCAGACGAGTATGCTGGTAGCCTTGTTCATGATGAGTGTGCACCACTGGTGTGTGTGGTCCTTCTCCGAGGTGTTACTGCTCAGCCAGTCAGGTGAAGGCCTGCCTTGAGGAATGAGGTTCTTCTTCCTTCTTCAGCAGGACTGGCCATTTCTCCTTGTGACCTTCCAGAGGTTCGTGTTGGCCAGAATGGAATAGTTTCTCAGGTTTCCCTGGAGTGAATCTCCATTTGGTCAGCTGTTAATGCCTGTTTCAGGTAGTTTCCTCTGATGGTGGTGTCTGTCACCAGACAACAGCATGAGGAGTTTGTAGAATCAGAGGATCATTAAGGTTGGAAAAGACCTTCAAGATATCATCAAGTCCCCTTGTCAGACCTGCCCCAACACAACCAGCAAACCATCTCCCAAAACTCCACATCTACCTGTTTGTTGAACAGCCCCAGGTACCTCGATTCCCCCACCTACCTGGGCAGCCTCTTCAAGGGCTTCACCACTCTTTTTTGGTGAAGACGTTTTTCCTAATACCCAACCTGAACCTCCCCTGGATTAACTTGAGACCACTTCCTCTTGTCCTGTCACTAGCTTTTAGGGAGAAGAGGCCAGTACCCACCTCACTACAACCTCTGCTCAGGTAGCTGTAGAGAGCAAGAACGTCTCCCCTCAGCCTCCTCTTCTCCAGGCTGAATATCCCTACCTCCTCAGCCTCTCCTCATAAGACCTGTTCTCCTGACCCCTAATCAGCCTATTTTCCTTTCTCTGCACCCTCTCCAGCACCTCAATGTCCTTTCTATACTGTGGTGCTGAAAACGGCACACAGTACTCAAGGTGAGACCTCACAAAGGTGGCGATAGGGGTAAGATCACCTCCCTGGCCCCACTGGTCACACTGTTCCTGATACAAGCCAGGATGCTGTTGGCTTTCTTGTCCACCTGGGCACACTGCTGGCTCCTTTTCAGCCAGATTTCAACCAACAGCCCCAGGTCCTTCTCTGCCGGGCAGCTTTCTAGCCACTCTTCCCCAAGCCTGTAGCACTGCACAGGGTTGTTATGTTCCAAGTTCAGGACCTTGGTCTTGTTGAAGCTCATCCCAAGGATCTCAGCTCATTGATCCAGCCTGTCCAGATCCCTCTGAAGAGCCTCCCTCCCCTCAGGCTGATTGGCACTTCCTCCCAGCTTAGGGTCATCTGCAAACTTACTGAGAGAACATTTGATCCCTTCATCCAGGTCACTGATGAAGACATTGAACAGACCCAGACCCAGGACTGAGCCCTGGGGTACACCATTTGTGACCAGTCTCCAGCTGGTTTTGGCTCCATTTACCACAACTCTTCAGGCCTGGCCATCCAGCCAGTTTTTTACACAGACTGTGTCTGTCCAGGCCGGTGGTAGCCAGTTTCTCAAGCAGAATATATTATATTGCCTCTCTTGCAGTAAGTTCATTGAGCAACGGCAATCGCGACCTTTCACCTCTGTCACTCTAATAAACATTCTATTAGTCTTGTGAGGTACTGGAAATATACCTTAACAATCACCAACTGAACCATCCCCCCCTTTTTCCTCTCACCTACCAAATCTCATTCCTACCACACCACCTCACCACCACCCATCAGTCTTAAAGTGGCTTGTGCCAAGGACCTAACGACTGTGCAAGGAGCCACCCTGAAGACATCAGGAGAGCATTCCTTCCACATCCCACCTGAAATATATCAGGAGAGATATCAGGGGCCATTCACACACCAGGAGCCATTCACACATCAGGAACCATTTGCACACTGGGCCTTCCTGAAGAGCTGACCAAGCAGGAGCAAGCAGATAATCTGTGTGGGTGGTTGTTGTGTCACAGGTTCCTGAGTAGCTGATAGGAGAGACAAAAGTCCAAAGTTTGGAGGGTTGGGAGATCATTTCTGCCTGAATGCATGAGAGGCCAGGAAAGGGCCTATTGGCTGTCTGGGTTCTCAGGAAATCTAGTTAGCCTGAGTGGCGAATAGGCCAGGAGCACAATTATAGATAGTGTAGGAGCTTCTGAGGCTACTGATGCCTGAGTGGCTAATAGGCCAGGAACTGGCCGGTGTTTAGGAAATGTCCTTGTAATGTCAGGTCTGCCTCAGTACCTGACAAGCCAGGAATGGGGACATGTCAGTGGTAGATGCTGTGACATCACCTTTGCCTGAGGGGTGGATAGGCCAGGAGTGTGCACATGGCTTGTGTGTGACGTTGTGATTTCAGTGGTGCTGGAGTCGCTGTGATGCCAAGAGAAGGCACATGGCTTGTGGGCGCCCTTCTGATGTCATCAAAAGCAGAGTTGGGCCTCACCCAAATATGGCTTTTAGGAAGAACCATCATCACCAGAAGCCTGCACACAGCACCCACCCCCGTGGGACACAGTGAGTCGTGAGTGAGGTCACCATCCCTTGGACTGAGGAGCAGAGAGCGGTGGCAGCAGGAGGGTGTGAGGTCACATGGCCGAGGGCAGCCCGTGGCCATGGGCTGGGTGCAGAGCAGCCCTGTGCATCAGAGGGGCATCCCAGGGCTCAGGAGCTGCAGTGGGGCTGGAGCAGTGGGGCTGGGGCTATCTCAGGGCACTGCAGGGATGTGCCTGGGCACGGTGCCAGCAGGAAACCACAGGCTGCTGCCCGGGGGGAGCAGGGCGAGCGCTGCGAGGTCACGTGGGCTGTGGTTTGTGCACCTGCAGGCTCCAGCTCCCGTTCTGCCCGGGGGAATAACGGCCCCTGGGTGACACGCTGAGAGCCAGGGACACGGCTGAGCCCCTGGGCTGCGTGTCTGCTGCCAGGGCAGGGACATGGCCCAGCCCGGACTCCTGCGAGGGACCCGCCGTGGGGCTCTGCGGGGAGGAAGGGGCCAGCCAGCACTCCTGGGCTGGAGCTCTGCCCCTGGCCAAGGGCTTTTCCCAGCTGCTGCTCCCAGCACAGCGGGGCTGGAGCAGGAGCAGGGGCTGTTTCCTTTCCAGCCTGACACAGACCTGCAGCAGTCCCAGCTCCGTGGCTCCCACGGCTTGGCGGTGCCTGGACGTTCTTGGCCTTGGGTTCTTGGATGCGCCCAGCAGAGGAGATGCTCGTTGCTCCCAGTGCCCCCAGCAGGGACCGAGCGGGGACAGACCCATTTCTCCTCCACACCCAGCTTGTCCCATGACCATCCCCTGCCCCAGTGACCGTGACATGCGCAGCGGGACCTCTGTGTCCCTCATATATGGTCATGAACGGAGCTGGAGGAGTTCATTGGAGGGCTGGGCTGTGTCAGAGGGGAGATACCTCCCGATAACGACTAAAAAGGGGCTGCTGCTTTGATTGGCTCCTCATGCAGCTGGGTCTGCATCTACAGAGATATATCACCCTTTCATCACTGTCGTCTCTGTGGGTCCCCAGGAGCTGTGACAGGGAGTGTGGTGCTGCAGGGCTGTTCCAGCAAGACAGGAGGCTGAGGCTGGGGATGGAGGGACTCCTGTCCCCTCGGGTGCTGTGGCTGCTGCTCTGGATTCATCTGTGCAGGGGTAAGTGCAGCATCCTTCTCCCACAGAGAGGGTCAGTGGGCACTAGTGGGAACATGGAGGTATCTCTGAGAATGGGGTGTCTTTGGAGGTGCCACTGAGATGAGGGGCAGGCAGTGCTCAAGTCAACTGAACTTGAGCCTTTCCCTGTGGGTCTGGGGGCACAGGGCTGTTGCAGGGGGGGTCTGGGCTTGTGGGGAGATTGTGCCCTATGAAGATCCGAGCACAGTGTATGGGTGGGAAGGGGAAGGTGGTGGTTGATTTTGGAGGAGGTGCTGCTAGTTGTGGGGTTGTGAATAACCCAGTGGGGTTAGAGCTGAGCACCTCCAGCATGGTGAAAGCCTTGGGGACAAATGTGAGCCTGACACTGCCCTGAGGACAGCATGGAAGGGTACATCATGCACACTGGTTCCTGGGAAGGAGGAACCTCCAGACCTGTGGTCTAGTGTTCAGTGCTCTCCTGAAGGTTCCCATGTTTGTGCTTGCAGGGGCTGCAGAGGTGAGGCTGGAAAATGGTGGTGGACGCTGTGCTGGAAGAGTGGAGGTGAAACAACAGGGACAGTGGGGGACAGTGTGTGATCTCGGCTGGGACATGAATGATGCTGCAGTGGTTTGCAAGCAGCTGCGCTGTGGGGATGCTGTTGAATCTCATTGGTCTGCACACTTTGGGCAAGGATCTGGCCCCATTTGGATGGCTGATGTTGAGTGTCGTGGCACCGAGTCTCCCCTGTCTGACTGTGAAAACACAGAATGGGTTCGAGAGCATTGTGATCACAGATGGGATGCTGGAGTGACATGTTCAGGTAAGGATGTAGCCCATTCCCCACTTTTGTGGCCAGGATGGGGGAAGTGACCTGGCTGTGTCCTCAGGGCAACAAGGGGGTTCTGGAGAAGGGCCCAGTGTTGCCAGTCACACTGCTGAGTTGGGATTGTCATTCTTGGTACCCTGGTCCCTAAGGAAAGCCCAGCAGGAACCTGAAACAGGCTGACCCCTGCTGTGGCTCAGCCCACCCTCTGTGGGTGCCTAAAGCAGGGAGATGGGTGCTGTGCACACCTGTGGTACGCTCTTGCCCTGGATGAGGACCCCTCCCTGGGTGGGGGCTGAAGCCGGTGGCTGGTGCAGACAGTGGCTGTGGGTACACCCACACTGCAGAACCCTCTGGGACTGGGGGGCATTTCGGGTTTCTCCAAGGGGTGTCTGGGCCTGAGCTTGGTGGTGCAGAGCAGGCTGCCACAGCCAACAGCACATGGGATCATCTCCGGGGGCCCATCACCCATGGATGCTTTGGGGTCTGGGGCCCGTGCCCAGCAGCCCAGGGTCTCCAGAAGAGCAGCAGTTTATCTGAGCAGTGCCTGTGGCTGTGGCTGTGGGAGAACAGCCAGCCCCCAGTGCTGTGCTGATTTCTGGAGAGCAGGGAGGGGCTCTGGTGGGTTTGTGCCATCAGCACCCACTGGGAGCTGCTGGGATGGTTGAGACTCTTTGCCTGTAGCCAGCTGAGAGATGGGGTGAGACATGCTCAGGACGTTGCCAGAGGGCTCTGGGAACTCACAGGGGTCTTTGTTTGCTCCAGGGTTTGTGCGGCTGGTTGGAGGGGGCAGCCCCTGCTCAGGACGAGTGGAGATCCATGATGAGAACCAGTGGAAAACTGTCTGTGACTCAGACTTTGGTCCCAAAGCCGCTGACGTGGTCTGTGAAGAGCTGCAGTGTGGGGTAGCCCTTTCCATCCCTGGGGCAGCTCATTTTGGAGAAGGTGTTGGTTCCATCTGGGACAGAGAGCTGCAGTGTTTGGGGAATGAATCCTCTCTGGTTTTCTGTCCCACAGGGTCCCCCAGGGACCCACCCTGCACCCACGCCAACGATGCCAGTGTCACCTGCACAAGTAAGGACTCAGGGTGGGGTGCTGAGTGCTGAGGATGAGCTGGTGGGAGGGAGCAGGATGGGGACAGGACACACAACTGGGTTTGAAGGCAGGAGGGGTGATGTGGTTTTCTGCAGCCCTAAGAGAATGCAGAAGGAGGAGAAGGGAAGGCTGTCCAGCTGGCCAGTCTTACCATTGACACAGGTGAAGAGCACCAACGACCCTTTTCCCCTCTTCCTCTGTCCCCAGAGTACACAGGGTTCAGGCTGGTGAATGGCAGCACGGCTTGTGATGGGCGGGTGGAGGTCCAGGTGCTGGGGACCTGGGGCACCCTCTGTGACTCCCACTGGGACCTCTTGGACGCCCACGTTCTCTGTCGCCACCTCGGCTGCGGGTTTGCTGAGGCCCTTCCTGGAGGAGGGCGTTTTGGGAGAGGCACCGGCCCCACCTGGAGAGAGTCATTCCACTGTGACGGGACTGAAGCCAACCTGAGACACTGCCCAGTGACTGCCCTGGGAGCCTCCCCATGCTCCCACGACAGGGACGCTGCTGTCATTTGCTCAGGTGAGTGCTGGGAAAACAGCGTCTTACCCCCATTGTCCCCTGGGGTGTGACATGGCCACCCAAAGCAAGGGACCCCATGGTGAGCACAGGGTGAGCTTCTCCCTGGAGAAACCCTCCCTTCCCCTGGAGTGATCTGGAGAGCTTGATCTGCTCTCACTGAACGCTCTGAGGTGGGAGAGCTGACACTGAACAGGGTCAGACATCTCTGCCCTCCTGGGGCAGGGGTCAGTCCCTTGAGCCACCAGCAGCCTTGGGGTCAAACCAGCTCCCAGTCCCTGATCCCCAGGGGTGCAGAGGGGCAGAGATGTTGGGGTGTCCCATGTACCAGCAGTGCCAGGGCAGAGGATGAGCAAGGCTTCTCCTGGCGCTGCCCATCCCCAGGCCATCCCACCATCTGCTGCTCCCTCCTGCAGGAGCTGCCCCATCTGCCTCAGCAGGGACATGTTGGGTGTCTGTGCCCCACCAAGAGCAAAGAGAGTCTCTTGCCCAGCAGGGCTCAGTCCCTGGGAAACCAACCATGAGAAAAACTGCTCCTGAAGCTCAATGCAGAGTGCTTGGGCAGGCAATAGGTCTCAAGGGCTCCATCAGGCTTCCAGAGCCTGGAGAGGCACTGCAGGTCTCTGGGCTCTCTGGTGCTGCTGAGGCTGGGCCATGGCTGCTCTCCCCAGGCTCAGACAGCTCCGGGGCCCTGCGGCTGGTGGGTGGAGGCAGCCGGTGTGATGGGCGAGTGGAGATCTTCCAGCGCGGGACCTGGGGCCGAGTCCTGGATGACCAGTGGGACGTGCAGGAGGCCAGCGTGGTGTGCCGGCAGCTGCGGTGTGGAGAGGCAGAGAGAGCCTACAACCCCCCAAAGCCTGAGAGAGGGACGGGTCCTGTGGGGCTGCGAGGGGTGCGGTGCGCAGGGCATGAGCCCCACCTGACCCTCTGCAACACCTCCCTGCCCGAGAGCGCGCTGGCAGCTGGGATTGCCGAGGACGTGGGGGTCATTTGCCGGAGTGAGTGGCACTGCAGGGCCCCCCGGGCTCTGGGCTGGGTGGGCACCATCCCCTGACAGCAGCTGGGCTTCTTCCTGCTGCAGGGAGCCGTCGGGTGCGGCTGGTGAATGGGCCCGGGCGCTGTGCAGGCAGAGTGGAGATCTACTACCGGGGCAGCTGGGGGAGCGTCTGCGATGACGGCTGGGACCTGCCCGACGCCGCCGTCGTCTGCCAGCAGCTGGGCTGCGGAGGGGCGGTGGAGGCCGTTGGCTCTGCTGCCTTCGGGGAAGGCGCCGGGCAGGTCTGGCTGGGCAGCGTGAGCTGCTCGGGGGCCGAAGCTGCTCTCTGGGACTGCCCGGCACGGCCCTGGGGGCAGCCCGACTGCGGGCACAAAGAGGACGCCGGAGTCGTCTGCTCAGGTCTGTGCTGGGAGCTGTGCTGGGAGCCCAGGGACAGGGGAGCTCGGGACAAGGGGAGAGCCGGCAATGGCCGAGGCTGTCCCTGGCTGCTGCTGAGCCCCTGCCCAAGCCCATGCTGGGGACACCCACGCACAGGTCCTCTCTGTCCCACATGGCGTCTCTGGGGAGTTTTCCCCAAGGGTTAGCGGGGAGGAGAGGGTTGTCTGTCTGTCAGGGGCTGCCAGTGCGACTGTCTGGCCATGCATTTTCCTTGTCTGGGTGCTTCAGGAGCACCCCTGATCCTACATCCCTGCACCATCCTCTTCCCTTTGGTGTCTCTCCTCCCAGAGTTTGTGGCCCTGAGGCTGGAGAAGAACGGCAGCTGCTCCGGGCGCCTGCAGGTTTTCTATAATGGGACCTGGGGCAGCGTTTGCTCCAACTCAATGACTCTCCAAACGGTGTCTCTGGCGTGCAAGGAGCTCGGCTGCGGGGATGCAGTATCCTTGGATCCATTCCTCACTTCTGGAACGCTGCCTGGCCCTGCCTGGGTGGATCGTGTGGAGTGTGGGAAGAGTGACACCTCCTTCTGGCACTGTCCCTCCACTCCCTGGAACCCACAGTCCTGCTCCGACCTGCGCGATGAGACCCACATCACCTGCCAGGGTAACTCTGAGCCACCCAGGCACCAGCATCCCCAGATTCTGCTCCCTTCTGGGCACTGTCAGACACAGACAGAGCCCACAGGGGCTTTTCCTTTCCATGCCAGACCCTTCTGCTGCTGGTGGTGGCACAAAGGAGCCTTCAGCTCTCAGACCCCACACATTCAGCACAGGTTGAGCAGTGCCTGGGGGAGGCAGAGGTGTCTGCAGGGGAGGTCTCAACAGAGACCCATCAGGGCTCCAAACAGTGTCCCCCATCCTGCCCTCTGTGAACCAGGCTCCCTTGGGGGCTGAGCAGTCAGGGTCCCCCACATTGCCGGGTGTGTCCCCTGAGTGACCGGGGTTCAGCTGCTCCCTTGAGCAAGGTGACTCAGGGATGCACAGGCAGAACTCAGCCCCGCTCTCTGCCACACGACCCCCCTGCTGCAGCCCCTCACCACGGCATTTCCTTCTACAGACAGAGAGACAGGAAAGGCCCCGGCCCTGGATCCCCCGTGCCCAAACTCCACGAGCTGCACAGGTAGCTTCTCCTCTGCAGGCCTCTCTCCCCTGGCAGGGCTCTGCCTGCTGCCCTGGAGCCCTGAGGGGTCTCTGCCTTCTCCAGACAGGGAGAAGATCCGTGTGGTGGGAGGCGAGAGCGGGTGCTCGGGCAGAGTGGAGGTCTGGCACCGCGGCTCCTGGGGGACGGTGTGCGACGACTCCTGGGACATGCTGGACGCGGCGGTGGCGTGCCGGCAGCTGGGCTGTGGCCCCGCAGTGTCTGCCCTGGGCGAGGCGGCGTTTGGGAAGGGGACGGGCCCCATCTGGCTGGAGCAGGTGGAGTGCCGGGGCACAGAGCCGTCTCTGCAGCACTGCTGGGCCCGGCCCGGGGACAGCGGCGCCTGCCGGCATAAGGAGGACGCTGCCGTCAACTGCTCGGGTGAGCATCTCCCGGGGGCTGCACTGTCCTGCCCGTGGCCACGAGCAGGGCCCTGGGCTCCTGCCTGGCCACCCCTGAAGGAGCAGCCCCACAGGAGGGCCAGTGTGGGTGGGATGTGCCAGGGATGTCTGCACACATGCACACACCCCTGGGGTGTCTGAGAGGAGGCTCCCCGGGACCTGCACACCCAGCCTCTCAGCACAGCTCTCCTCCTCCTCCTCTGCAGCTGTTTTTCAGGGTTCTATACTGGTTTGAGGGGTGCTATACTGGTTTTGGGGTGTTCATACTGGTATGGGGGGTACATACTGGTTTTCAGGGGGATCTATACTGGTTTGAGGGGATTCTGTACTGGTTTTATTGGGGGTTCATACGAGTTTGAGGGCGTTGTGTACTGGTTTGGGGTTCTATACTGGTTTGGGAGAGTCTATACTTGTTTTGGTTGTCCATACCGGTTTAGGGGAATTCATACTGGTTTGTGAGGTTTTATACTGGTCTTGGGAGTTCTATACTTGTTTCTTGGGTTTCATACATGTTTTGGGGATTTTACTGTTTTTAGGGCATCTATACGTAGTTTGGGTATTTCTCTACTGGTTTGGAGGATTCATACTAATTTCGGGGGGTATATAATGGGATTTGGGGGGTTCATGCTGGTTGGGAGAGCCCAATGGCAGCCACGGGGCAGCCCCACCAGTATTGCCAGTAACCACCCCACCAGTGTCCCCAGTAACCAGCCCCTCAGTATTCCCATTACCCACAGTATCCCAGTTAACCCACAGCTCTCCTTCTCCTCCTCTGCAGCTGCACCCAGGACCGCGGCACCAACCCCCCGAGCAGGTAACCTGCCCTGTGTGTCAGCGCTGGCTCTTCCCAGGGCCGGGCTGTGACCCACAGCCAGGGGGAAGGGGCTCCTTGCCAGGGAAGGACTTACCGAGGTGGGATGTCAGCCCCCAGAAGGGTGGGACCTTCCCCATCACTCCCCCCTGGGGTCCCTTGCCCCGGTGTCACGGGGTCAGGACTGTGGTGTCACAGCCCCCCACCTCTCCCAGCCCTGGGGCTGCTATTTCTGGCTTCCTGCCCGTGCAGATGCCACCCGGGACCGTCTGACCAGCAGCAGGAGAGAGTCCTTGCTTGTCATCATCTGCATCATCCTGGGAGCCCTTCTCTGCTTGCTCCTGGCCCTCCTGGCTGGGCAAGCGTGGAGCGCCTGGGCTGGGCGCAGAGGTGGGTTTGTTCCCCATGGTCCCAGGTGAAGATGTGTGTTGGCAAGGCCAGGGGGGCTGTGGGGTGTCAGTGAGTGGTACAGGCAGAGCTGGGGGGACAGGAGTGCGTGCTGCCCACAGTCCCATGTGTCACCCCATTGACTGCCTGACCACGGGCAACCAGCAGGAAGGGGGAGAGAGAGTCCAGACATGATGGGAGTCAGGGATGGGGCCAGGAGAGAAATGGAACAGATGGGCTGGGGAGATGGGATAAAGGGGGGATAGATGAGGATGTGACACTGGGAGTGCTCTGGGGAGATGGGGAGGGGGCTCTGGGCTGGGGAGATGGGATAAAGGGGGGATAGATGAGGATGTGCCACTGGGAGTGCTCTGGGGAGATGGGGAGGGGGTTCTGGGAGTGTGAGATGCTGGGAGAATCATTGGGCAGCACCTCCCATCCTTTCAGCATCAGGACCCCTGGCTGTTCCTCCACCCAACCCTTACCTCCCCCCAGCAGGGCAGGGGCTGTGTAATGGATGCACTGGGCAGAGAGTGGACAGCTCCAGGGCAGAGGAAAGGCAGGAGCTGCTCCAAGCTCAGCACCAGGAACAGGATCCAGGGTCCAGAGGGGCACAACGGGGGTCTCTGAGGGACAGTGTGAGGGTATCGTTGCCCCTGACCATCTCCTTGGGGACTTTGCCATTCCTGAGGAAGTGGCAGCAGTGACTGATCAGCACAGTGGGGCTGTGCTGTGGGGACAGCCCTGGGCTGAGCCAGGGGAACAGGGCAGGGGGAGCAGATCAGGATCCATCCCTACTCTGCCCATCCCTGAGCCACATCCCTGAGCCAGCCCTGCCTCTGTCTGCAGCCTCTGAGCGAGCCTGGGAGCCCTTCCCTGAGGCCCTGTACGAGGAGATCGGGTACAGCCCAGCACTGGAGAAGCAGCCAAGGTTCAGCATGTCAGGTGGGTGTGGGTCCCTCATGGGGGCCATATCTCTAAGGCTCTTTCCCCTGGCCCCCACCTAAGACTGACCCCCTGCAGCCCCCTGGCCCAAGGTCCCTGCAGCACTGGGGCTGTGGGTTCTGTGGGGAGAGCAGCCAGGTCTTGGAGTTGGAGAAGAGCTTCATCCTCACCAGCTCATCCTGTCCCAGCCAGTGGACAGCCCCTCACTGCATGTCCTTGCATCCCATTGTCAGCTGAGGGGTGAGGGAACGGGCTGTCCCAAGACAGCTCTGGGAGCCCCTGTGAGTTGGGGTTTTCCCAGGAGAGCAAGGAAACTCCTGACCCCTCATCCAATGCAGCCCTGGCTCGGTGGGTCCCCTGTCCCCAGCAGCACTGAGCACAAGCTGGGTCAGCAGAACTCACCCCATAAAACTTCCATCACTTCTCTCCAGGCTCCTACTCAGAGGGGTCCCTGAACAAGGTGCAGACCCACTATGAGGACATTGAGGAGGAGGATGGTCCAGGATCAGCACCAGGTAATGAGGGGCAGGAAGGGTTGGATCTCTCCTCCCTGCACACTGGTGATGGACACCAGTGTCACCATGAGCAGCAGGGGAGGAAATGGGCAGGGGAATCCTCTGGTGCTGCCAAATCCAGTGTCTGAGGCCCATGTCCCTGACCATCCTCCCTTCCTCTGCTCTGCAGGACGTGTCTCCTCACTGTCAGCATCTCCCCTCCCCTTTCAGACATGCCTGTCCTGCCCAGAGGTGACCCAGCAGATGGCTATGACGATGCCAGGGAGGTTTCTGAGCCTGGGGAGGATCCTGTGTCTGGGCAAGGAGACTGGGAAATGCCCAGGGCACCAGAGGAGGGAGCTGGTCCCAGGGATGCACCTGGAGGTGAGAGGGAAAGACAGTGCTGTGGGTTCCTGGGGTGCCAGATGAATTGCTGCCATATTGAGAGCCCACAGTCTGGCAATAGACCAACCTGCCCTGGGTGTTTTCCTTGGGGGGGACCCTTGGTGGAAGAGGGAGGTAAATATTTCTCCACTGGTGAGGAGAAGGGAGGAAGGTGATGTACAGGTCAGGACGGGCACCTCGTGGGACGATCACTCAGTGGGCTGTCTTGCTGCTTGCAGGGACACACCTGCACCCCCAGAGACGTGCTGAGGCCCCTGGAGCTGAGGGAGATGCCTGGTCCCCTCCCCAGGACAGCACAGGCTATGACGATGCTGAAGAGGTGTCTCTGGCACATCCCCCTGAGGACACCAAGGCTGTGACACCAGAGCTCAGTGCACAGCAGCCCCTGAGCCCTGGGCCAGCACAGCCTGTCCCGGCCATGCAGCTGGGTGCAGCCAGGAGGGAGGAGAGGTCTGTGCAGCTGGGAGAGCCCTGAGCACCAGGGACCCATCTCCCTTCTCCCAGGGGCAGCAGAAACAGCCCGGGGTTTGCTCTCTGTTTATTCTCCTGTGGTTACTCTGTGCCTCCCCACTTGTTTCTATTAAAGCCTTTGGGGTAGGAAGGGGTATTTTTCTCCTTCTTAACTCTGTGGGAGGGAACTCCTCCTCCCCCTCCTTCCTCACTGACCCTGGTGTGTCTGGGATCTTTCCTCATGTTTCCCCCCTCCTCCCTTACCCCTGTCCCAGTCTGGCATTTGTGCCCTTTCTAAACCCACCCTCACAGAGCAGCACCCCCTCTGCTGATGTGCTCAGCTGATGGCAGCAGTAGGGCTGCTGCAGGGCTGCCTGGACATGGGGAACCAGAATGGGGAACCCAATTTCCCTTCTCCCTGGGGCTCCTGCTGCCTCTCTGCTGCCAAAGCCACTGATGTGGAGTCCCACACAGAGTAACATCTCTGCCACTGTCGAGAAAGCCAAATGATCCTCTGGAGGGGGAGGGACACAGAGAATGCCCTGACACTGAGTAAAGGGTTGGGGTGACCAGTTGAGTGTTGGGGTGAAAGGGGTTGATGTTGGAGGGAAACGGTCAAAGCCGGAGGCCAGTGGCCAAGGGCTGGGTCAACTGGGATAACTCTTGATCCAACCATCGAAGACCCTGGGATGGGTTTTCTGGGAAGGGGCTGGAGATGGTTGGGACGCCCAATACGCATCATCAGTCAATGACGATGCCACGGCCACCGACTACTGTGCCAGAGATGGTGGTGGTGGTGCTGATGGTGGTCACCACCCTATTGCCATGTCCCCACCTCCTGGCATCTCCCTGGCATCCTGGCACAAAGATCCAGGTCTCTTTCAAGCACAACCCCCCAAACCATTGTTATTTCACCCTAATTCTTTCCGGAATCCCGGCCACGACTCATCCAGCTTCACCTCTGGTCCCTGCAGGATATTCTCCATGCCCAAGGAACCAGGAATTCCCACAAATCCTCATATCTCCCCAAAATCCTCACGTTTCCCCCAAAATCCTATATTTTCCCCCCAAATTGCCTAATTCTCACATTTTCCCCAAAATTCCCTCAAGGGAAGACACTATTACCAAGACTGTTACCAAGGATGGGTGCCACGACGAGAGGGAAGATGCTGCCAATCAGTGTGATTGATAAAGCAACTTCACCTTCATTGCAAGCACACCCTTCCTTTGATACTGTTCCTACCACGTGTTGTACTTGTCGTATTCTAATTGGCTCTTAGCTAAAGGTTACATTTACATACCCCACCCATCTTGCACGTTGGGAATCATGTCTCTTTCTCAGTCCCAGGAGCACTGAATCCTTATCACACCTCCTGCTCCCACATCTTGTGGCCTTGCTGCACGAGACACAAGAACACCCTGACCGATTGGTGACCCTTCTGTTCTCACCAACACGGCGTGGGGCCTGGTCTGGCTGAGCTACACAGGCGACTGCTTGGACAGCTGCTCCACAGGCTCATGGCCTGGCTTCTCAAGCCATTCTGCCACACCCAGGAGGCCAGGAAGGACAATGGCATCTTGGCTTGTATCAAAAACAGGGTGGCCAGTAGGTCTGGGGATGGAATTTTGCCCCTGTGCTCGACATTGGTGAGGCTGCACCTCGAGTACTGAGTCCAGTTCTGGGCTCCTCACCATAAGAAGGACATTGAGGTCCTGCAGTGAGTCCAGAGAAGGATAATGAGGCTGGGGAAGGGGCTGGAGTGCAAATCCTGTGAGGAGCGACTGAGGGAGCTCGGGGTGTTCAGCCTGGAGAAGAGGAGGCTGAGGGGAGACCTTCTCACCACATACACTGACCTGCCAGGAGGGTGCAGAGAGGTGGGCGATGGTCTCTTCAGCCAGGGGACAGGAGATGGGACAAGGGGAAATGCCCTCAAGCTGCACAAGGGCAGGGTCAGATCAGATATTAGGAAGAAATTTTTTACTGAAGGGGTTGTCAGGGCCTGGAAAAGGCTGCCCAGGGAGGGGATTGAGACACCTTCCCTGGATGTGTTCAAAAAAAGGGGTAGATGAGGTACTTAGGGATCTGGTTTAGCTTAGGATGGGAACAGTTGGACTCGATGATCTTAAAGGTCTTTTCCAAACTTGTGATTCTGTGATTCTTTTTAATGTTTCCATAAATGACCAGACAACAGGACTAGAGTGTGTCTTAAGTACATTTGCATGTGACACCAAATTGGGAGGAGCTGTTGACTCTGTTGAGGGTGGAGAAGCCTTGCAGAGACCTGGACAGGTCAGAGAGCTGGGCAGTCACCAACACCATGGAGTTTAACAAGGGGAAGCACCAGATCCTGCACCTGGGAAGGGGCAGCCCTGGCTGCACATACAGACTGGGGGGTCAGACACTGGAGGGATTTGGGGGTCTTGGTCGACAGCAAGTTGAACACGAGCCAGCAGTGTGCCCAGGCAGCCAGGAGGGCCAAGCGTGTCCTGGGGTGCATCAAGCATGGCATTGCCAGCAGGTCCAGGGAGGGGATTGTCCCGCTCTACACTGTGCTGGTGCAGCCTCACCTCAGGTGCTGGGTGCAGTTTTGGGCACCACAGGACAAGTGGGACATAAGAATATTGGGAAGTGTCCAGAGGAGACAATGAGGATGGTGAAGAGTCTGGAGGGGAAGTCTCATGGGGAGAGGCTGAAGTCCCTTGGTTTGTTCAGCCTGGAGAAAAGGAGGCTGAGGGGAGACCTCATTGCAGTCTGTGGCATCCTGAGGAGGGGGAGAGAAGGGGCAGGTGCTGATCTCTCTTTGGTGGCCAGTGATAGAACCTGAGGGAACAGCATGAAGCTGTGGCAGGGGAGGTTTAGGCTAGATATGAGGGAGAGGTTCTGTACTGAGAGGCTGGTCAGGCCCTGGAACAGGCTGGCCAGGGGAGGGGTCACAGCACTGAGCTTGACCAAGTTCAAGAAGCATCTGGATGATGCGCTCAGTCCCGTGCTCTGACTTGGCTGGCCCTGTGTGGAGCCAGGAGTTGGACTTGATGATCCTTATGGGTCCCTTCCAACTCAGGAGAGTTTATTATTCTATGACCATGACTGAAATCACCACTTAGCAGTCGATCTGCACAGCAGCACTTGTGGTTGCTCTCTAGATTTCCCTTCCCCTTGGACCATTCAGACACCTCCCAACCATCCAGCTGCTGCTCTGAGTTCCAGGGAGTTAAACCCTTGCCTTTCTGGCAGTTGTCTGACTCATTCTGTCTTTAGCCAGCTGTTGAGTTGTGGTGATTTCACAGTCTCCTTCCTCACTAGAACATCTCTCACAGGGTTAAGCTTTGTGGCAGGTGAACCTCACTGGTGGCAGATGGCACTTGGCACAGAGTGAGGAGTGTTGAATTTAGTGGTGAATCTTGTCAGGTTTCTTGTGTTGTTGGGAAAATAACTCCCTGTGTGCTGCCTGTGTGCAGCCAGTTCTCTAAGGAAAGCAGGGGAGCTGGTACAGAGGGGCTGTAATGCCCCACTGTGGAGTGCAGCAGAGAGACCTGATGTAAGGACAAGGGATGCAAGTCCCAGTTGGCTGGTGAGAGTCATGGTGGGCTTGTGGAGATGTGCAGCAAGGTTGTCCCCACTGCCTCAAGGGACCCTTTTTCAGAGCAGTCCAGACCTCCTTAGGAGGCACCCTGGATCAATCTCAGTCAGAGGTTGTCACCTCTCCTCTACAGTGAAAATAATAACCTACACCCTTAAAAAGAAATCAATTTTACTCTGAGCTCCCTTTGAAACAGCTTCAATGATCTGTACATCTCTTGAAGACTTGAAGATAATTACATGAAGAGACAGAGCTCGTTAGGGCTTGCTTTTTACATTTAATGAGCCCTGGGGTGTATTTGGTGCTGAGTCCTTGAAGCTCAGGTACTGAGAGGAGATTACACAAAAAACTCCATGTCAAAAGCAGAAGCCAAAGTACCTGAAGTATTAATGAGTCCCGCTGAGAGCCATTGCTGGCTGAGCCTCCCCAGGGACTCGTTAGCACAGGTAATTGGAGGCCATGTTGGCTGGTAGGCAAAGGCAATGTACAAGCAGCTGAGATGCTGAGCAAGCCCTGGGTTGGTGTGATGAAGCAGAAAGGCCAAGCCCTGACCCCCAGCCCATGGGAAGGCAGGTCCTGTCCCTCAGGCATTGCTCAGTCTCTTCCTGGGGCAGCATGGGGTGTGTAATGGTGAGGGAAGATCAACAGGATGAGAGTTTCTCCTCATTGTAGGTCCAAAGCCCAGCTAGAAATTCATCTGTCCTCCATTTAAATAAAAGAAAGAGCAGGGAGACCCTCCATCCCCTCTCAGATTCAGGAGGAAACATTGTTGAGAGATGAGGCCAAGGCTGAGGTGCTTAATGAAATCTTTGCCACTGTCTTTAGTAATAGGAGCAGTTGTACAGAGAGAATCCAATTCCCTGAGCTGGGAGACAGGGACAGGGAGCAGAATGAGCCCACCTCAATCCAGGAGGAGATGGTCCTGCTGCACCACAGAGATGTGCATAGATCTGTGGGGCTGAATGGGATGCAGCCAAGGGTGCTGAAAGTGCTGGCAAGGGGGGTTCACCAAGCCACTTCCCGTCAGTCCTGGCTGACTGGATCAGTCAATGTAACCCCCTATATAAGAAGGGACAGAAGGATGATCAGGGAAATTACAGGCCTGATAGTTTGACTTCAGTCCCAGAGAAGCTGATGGAGCAGATCATCCTGAGCAGCATTATCCAGTTCATGAAGAACCCCCAGGTGATCAGGCCCAGTCAGCTTGGGTTCATAAGGGCAGGTCCTGTTTGACCCAGTGAATCTCCCTCTATGACAGGGTGACCTGCTTCTTGGAGAAGGGAAGGGCTCTGGATGTTGTCTACCTTGACTTTAGTAAGGCATTGGAGACATTTTCCCACCAACTTCTCCTAGAGAAGCTCACTGCTTGTGGCTTGGAATCTGTGGTGGTTCAGCCCCAAACAATGGCTGAGCACCACATGCTGCTCGCTCACTCCCAGAGGAGAAACAGACAGAGCCTCTGTGGGCTGGGATAAGGACAGTTTACTGACAAAAGCACCATAAAAGGGGAACAATAACAGCCCCAATTGCACTCAGACCCAGTTATAGCACAGAGAGTACCTTACAAACCCAACAATAACAGTTCTGTACCATGCCATGACCACCCATCCCCAAACAGCCCCTTTGACAGGGAAATTGTGTCAGTGTCCTGATTTCGGCTGGGATGGAGTTAATTTCTTTTCTAATAGCGGATGGAATGCCGTGTTTTGGAGTTGGGATGAGAGCAGTGCTGATAACACCCTCATGTTTCTGGTTGTTGCCAAGAAATCAAGGACTTTTCAGTCGTTTCTATTTCACTAGTAAGGAGAAGGAAGGGGACACAGCCAGGAAAGGTGACCCGAACAGTCAAAAGGGGCTGTTCCATGCCGGTTACATCATGCTCAGCATAAAGAGGGGGCTGGTTGGAGGAGGAGAAGGCAGCTCCAGGACGTGCAGTTTATAGGGGACGGTGGGGTTCCTGGACAGCTCTGGGCTGCACGGCCTGACTTGTGTGGTTCAGTGACAAACTCTATTGTCACCAGTTTCATATATTTTGCTACAAAGTCCTGTTACCATTCTTATATCTCTCTTTCTGCTATTCTAGTAAACTATCCTTATCCAACCTGCAGGGTTTTGTTTCCTTGGATTTGTTTTTTTTTCCCTGTCCCTTCACTCCTACTCCCGCCCATAACTTCCCCCCACCACCACCTTTTAAAGAACAAGCGACTGTCTGGTGCTCAGCTCTCAGCTAGGGCAAAACCACATCTACTAAAATCCAAAACAAATCTATTCTTAAAAACATGAAAATTCTTATATTAAAGTTCTATTAATTGTCTCTTAAGCGACATCTCCATCAATCTATTCAGCATGATTACATTTCATTGACTCGACAGGGCCAGCAATACAATGAAGAAGATGATCAGTTGGTTGCTGCTTAGAAACATCCAGTCATCAGTTTCCACATGGCATCCTTGTGCTCCTGGTTCCTCATGCTGTAGGTGAGGGGGTTCACTGCCAGTGGAACCACCATGTAAAGAAATACCTCTACCAGGTTAAGTGTCTCTGGAGACTGGACAGGGGCCAACGGCTCCAAGTTGGAACAAAGGAAAGGTGACAGAGCCCTGGGACAGTCTGCTGAGTGGGTAGTAGAGTCTCCTTCTCTGGAGACATTCAAGACCCATCTGGATGCCATCCTGTCCCACCCGTCCGAGGACTCTGCTTTTGAAGGGGGGGCTTGGACTTGATGATCTCTGGAGGTCCCTTCCAACTCCAATTCTGTGAATCTGTTAATCTGTAAATAGGGAGGATATTTAGAGGGGCTCTTCAGGTAGGCAAACATGTCAGTGCTGACAAAGGGGGAGTCCACTCCCATGTAAGGAAGGCATGTAGAAAAGGCTTTGCGCCATCCCTGCTCCGCGTGGATCCTCAGCACAGCCCTGAAGATCTGCACATAGGACACCACAATGAACACAAAAACACCCAAAAGCCAAACAAGCTCTGGCCACAATTTCCCTGAGCGTGGCCCATGAGCAAGAGAGTTTGAGGATCTTGGGGATTTCACAGAAGAACTGGTCAGCAGCATTGCCTTGGCAGAGGGGGAGGGAAAATATATTTGCTGTGACAATATATTTAAGAAGGAATTAAAAATTATCTGTTGCTTTTTGCTGTCAGAGAAAGGAGAGAGAAAGTGTAAGGAACTTTGCAGACAACAAGGTCAGTGATGTAGGGGGAGAAGGTCCTCCCAGCCTCATTGCAGAGATACCCTTGCAGCCCATGCAGAAGACCATGGTGAATGAGGCTGTTTCCCCTCAGCCCATGCTGGATGATGTGGAACAGTGATTCTACATGCAGCCTGTAGACATCACCATGCTCAGGCAGGTGCAGAGCCCTGAACGAGGCTGTGACCTCATAGGAAGCCTGTGCTGGAGCAGGTTTTCTGGCAGGGCTGTGGAGGACCCAGGCTGGGGCAGTCTGTTGCTGAAGGATGGCAGCCCATTCAAGTGACCCACCTGGGAGCAGGTGGTGATGATCTGAAGCCATGTGGGAAGAACTTGGAGGGGTTCATGCAGGACTGTCTCCTGTGGGTGGGACCCAATGGTGCAGCAAGGGGAGACTGTGAGGAGTCCTCCCATGATGCAGAAGGAGTGGCTGAGACAATGTGTGATGAACTGACCCCAATACCCATTCCCCATCCTCCTGTGCTGCTCAGTTAGAGGAAGGAGAGAATTAGAGAGTGAAGGGGACCCTGGGGAAAACAGGGAGGGATGTGGGTGGGTGTTTTAATTTATTTATCTTTCTCATTCCTCTGCTCTCTTTGATTGGGTAAGGAATTATATTGGTTTATTGAGAGTAACTCAGGAGAGTGACCTCTGCATGATCTCTCCCTGTCCTTATCCTGACCTTTTGTTACATCTTCTTTCCCTTATGCAGCAGAGGAAGGGGAGTGATAGAGCAGCTTTGGTGAGCAGCTGGGTCAACCCACTTCAACAAGAGGTTGAAGAGTCAGAAGCACATGGGCATGTGGAGTCAATGGTCATAGGCTACAGTAATGATCATTAAATTCTTGCCCAGGAGAGCAGCCAGGTAGATGCCCAGGAAGAGGCAGAAGTGCAGGAGCTGCAGCTCCCCTGTGTCTGCAAAGGGCAGGAGGAGGAACTGGCTGATGGAGCTGCTGTTGGACATCTGCTGCCTCTGGGTATGGAAAAGTGTTCAGAAGTAAAATACAGGAGTGAGGAGAGATTTATAGCAAGGAAAAGTAAAATATTCATTTGTCTCTCAAACTCCCAGGTGTTCATGAGGAGCTGAAGCCTTTTCCATGGACCAGCGTTGTGTTCCCTTCAAGCACCAGGTCTGCAAAGCAAGGATGAGGGGTCTGCAATAACTGGACTGACTCCTTTCTTTGCACAGTGGACAAGAGTTGCTTCCCTGTCCCTGCCTGGGGGTCCTGTATCATGGGAAGACAAGAAAAGGGGATTGTCCTGCCCAGCTCTGGTTTGATCAGCAGAAAGGACTCTGCTGGACACAAGGATTTCTCCCCAGCCAAGGCAGGGAACATCAGAGAGGACTTCAGTATTTTTCCAAGTTAGTTCCTTGGAGCTCCAGGGACACCTCACAGGAGCCTGTGGGGAATGGAGTATGTGATGTATTCACCTGCTCCTCTGCTGGGAGCTGGGCTGGGCTCCTGGGACAGTGGGAGCTCATGAAACATTACAGCGCTGCAGAGAGACAGCTCTGGCCAGGAGCAGCTCCTCTGCCAAGCACACAGGGCTGGGGACACTGCCTGGAGGCATCGAGGGGAGACCTGTGAGGCTGAGAGAGCTGATGGATGCTGAGAGCTCACTGGAGGAGAAATCTCCACAGCCTCTCCCTGGTATGTCTGTGGGTGCAGGGCAATGCAGGTTCTGTTTCTGGAGGGATCTCCTAAAGCTGGGACATGGGGCAGTGTGTGGGGTCTGTCAGGAGGACAGGTTCTCTCTAGGACCAGAAGGTGCTGCCTGGAAGGGATGTCCTTGTGCCCCATCAGAGGGACAGGGCAGGACAGCTGTCTTCTCCTGGGCATGGCTGCAGAGGTGTGAAGCAGCGTGTGCACCCAGGGGTGCCCAGGGCTGTCCTTGTGAGCAGGGTCAGCACTCAGCCTGGCTCATGGGCTTTCTGCAGTGATAGAGACAGCACCTGTGGGTTTGAGGAGTGACCCAAGGAAAGGCAGTGTAAGGTCCTCCTGCTGTAAGAAAGTGCTGCATGGGTCAGCTTTGCTCCAGCTCCCGCTGATTCCTGAGAAATTCCAAAGGGACTTGGAAGAATAACATCAAGCAAACATTTTCCTGATGCTTTCCTGATTATCCTTAATCTTTACTTTGACTTCTCTCCTGTGGGCTGTGCTGACTGTGGTAGATGAGAACTTATTACTCTCCTCAAGAATGTGAAATGAAAACACAATTCTCATTGATATAGAGCTTTTCCTGAGCCCTGCACTGGGGCAGAGCCCTGATGCCAAGAGGGGTCTGCAGAGCAGAGCTGAGTGCAGATCAGGTTGGATGAGTTCTGTGAGCACAGAGCAGGAGGTGACATGGGCAAAGAGAAGCAGCTGCAGGGACAGCTCCAGGCAGCAGAGACATTGTCAGGGAGGGAGTAGGAGCTGCTCCCAGCAGTGCCCTGGCAGTGGGGATTTGATACGTCCCTGGCAGCCCCATAGTTCTGATATGATGAGGGCATTCCATGAGAAGTAGAAGGGGTTTTCCTCAAAGAAGCATTCCCTAAATTCTCACTGCCTTTCCCCCCTTGGACAGGTCTCCACACTTGATGGCACCAGATGTCCAACAGCAGCTCCATCAGCCAGTTCCTCCTCCTGCCCTTTGCAGACACACGGGAGCTGCAGCTCCTGCACTTCTGCCTCTTCCTGGGCATCTACCTGGCTGCTTTCCTGGGCAATGGCCTCATCATCATCACCATAGCCTGTGACCACCACCTCCACACCCCCATGTACTTCTTCCTCCTCAACCTCTCTCTTACTGACCTTGGCTGCATCTCCACCACTGTTCCCAAATCCATGGCCAATTCCTTGTGGGACACCAGCGCCATTTCCTACACAGGATGTGTGGCTCAAATCTTTTCCTTCTTTTTTTTGTTCTCTTCAGAGTTGTCTCTTCTGACTGTCATGGCCTATGACCGCTACGTTGCCATCTGCCACCCCCTGCACTATGGGACCCTCCTGGGCAGCAGAGCTTGTGTCCACATGGCAGCAGCTGCCTGGGGCAGTGGGTTTCTCAATGCTCTGCTGCACACAGCCAATACATTTTCATTGCCCCTTTGCCATGGCAATGCCCTTGACCAGTTCTTCTGTGAAATCCCCCAGATCCTCAAGCTCTCCTGCTCAAACACCTATGTCAGGGAAATTGGACTCATTGTGGTTGGTGTATGTTTAGCTTTTGGGTGTTTTGTGTTCATTGTGGTGTCTTATGTGCAGATCTTCAGGGCTGTGCTGAGGATCCCCTCGCAGCAGGGACGGCACAAAGCCTTTTCCACCTGCCTCCCTCACCTGGCTGTGGTCTCCCTGTTTTTCAGCACTGCCTTCTTTGCCTACTTGAAGCCCCCCACCATCTCCTCTCTATTTCTGGACCTGGTAGTGTCATTTCTTTACTCGGTGTTTCCACCAGCAGTGAACCCCCTAATCTACAGCATGAGGAACCAGGAGCTCAAGGATGCTGTGTGGAAACTGATGACTGGATGTTTCTAAGCAACAATTAACTGCTCATCTTCTTCTGCTTATCACTGGTCACGTAACTCACTTTAGGACCAGTCTCTATTTAGTATGGGGCTTAGTTCCTGTTTCTTTGTTTGCCTCTAGTTTATTTAAACTGGAATATGATGGTCCACATTCATCCCATTGCTGATACAGTATGACCCACACGCTGGGTAACGATGGGCTGTGCTCTCTTTGCATCACATCTGCCTGAGAAGGTGCACAAATTTTTCTTTCTTAAAATTTCTCCTGACATTTATTAAATATTTATAAGAACATTTTCATCAACTGAATCACTTGACTACTTGTCTGAAATGGCAATGCTTTCCTACCATGACAGAACAGGAATTTTCTTGGAGTGTAACAAACATAAAGTCACAGAATCTTTCACAAAGTCCAACCACAGCCTAACCCTGCCTAGTCCACCTCCAGACCATGTCATCAAGCACAACACCTTTCTAATATTTCCAGGGATGGCTACTCCACCACGTCCCTGGGCAGCCTGTTCCACTAGCTGGATACCCTTTCCATAAAGAAATTCTTCCTGATGTCTAACCTAAATCTCCCCTAGTATAATTTCAAGCCATTCCCTGTCATCCTATCGCTTGTTATCTGAGATAAGAGGCCAACCTGCACCTCTCTATATCCTTCTTGCAGGTACTTGTAGAGAGTGATAAGGTCTCCCTCAGCATCCTGAAGACTAAAACGCCCCAGTTACCTCAGTTGATCCTCACAGGACTTGTGCTGCAAACCTTTCACTGTCTACTCTGCCATTCTCTGGACACAATCCAGCATCTCAACGTCCTTCTTTTAGCAAGGGGCTCAAAACTGGACACAGTACTCAAGGTGTGGCCTCACCAGAGCTGAGTATAATGGAACAATCTCTTCCCTACTCCTGGCAGTCACACTATTCCTGATCCAGGCCTGGATGCCGCTGGCCTTCTTGGCCATCTGGGCAAAGCACTGGCTCATGTTCAGCTAACACCCCCATATCCTGTACTTCTAGGGAGCTCTCCAGCCACTCTGCTCCAGGACGGTTACCCTGCCTGTTGTTATTGTGACCAAAGCTCATGACCAAGCCCCATAAAGCCTCTGCCAATTGATCCAGCCTGTCCAGGTCGCTCTGCAGAGCCTTCCTGCCTTCCACAATTCGGTGTCATGTACCAACTTATTGAGGCTGCACTCAATCCCCTTGTCCAGATCATTAATAAAGATGTTAGAGAGGATGGGCCCCAGCACTGAGCCCTGGAGAACACCACATGTGACGTGCTGCCAGCTGGATTTAACTCCACTCACCACAGCTGTTTGGGCCCAGCCTTCAGCCAGTTTGTAACCCAGCAAAGAGTATACCCATCTAATCCATGAACAGGTGCTTCAGCAGGGTGGCCTGGGGGAAACTGATGAAGGCTTCACTGAAGTCCATGTAGATCACATCCACAGCCTTCCCCTCCTCCACTAAGCTGGTCACCTTGTCAGAGAAGGAGATCAGCAGCTTGAAGCACAATCTGCCTTTCCTAAACCCATGCTGACTGGGCCTGATGGCCTGAGTGTCCTGCATGTGCTGCATGATGGTACTCAAGATGATCTGTTCCATCTATTTCCCCAGCACTGAGGTCAGGCTGACAGGCCTGTAGTTCCCCAGGACCTCCCTCTGTCCCTTCCTGTAGATGGGTGTCACATGTGCCAGCTTCCAGTCAGGTGGAACCACCCCAGTCAGCCAAGACTGCTGGTAACTAAGGGAAAGTAGCTTGGGGAGGAAATCCAGCAGCTCCCTCAGTACCTTGGGGTGTTTCCCATCCAGACCCATCAACTCACGTGGATCTAAGCGGCTGAGCAGGTCAGTAACCAGTTCCCCATGGATGATGGGGACTTCAGTCCACTTCCCATCCCCATCTTTCCACTCAGGGGTCTGGGTATCAGGGGACCAATGGTGTTACTACTAAGGACTTAGGCAAAGTACATCAGCCTTTTCTTCATCCTCCATCACAGTGGTTCCCCCCGATCCAGTGAAGGTGGGAGATTCTCCCTGGCCCTCCTTTTGTTATTAATGAATTTATAGAATTAATAACAAAAGGATTACCAGGGAGAATCACCCACCATTATTGTAGGTCGCAAAGAAAAGTTGCAAGGGTTGAAAAAATTTCCTTTCTAGAAACCTGCCCAGGTAGCCCACTAGTAGCCCCAGTATCTTTGGGGGTCAGGGCTTTCCTAGCCAGGGGAACAGTCCTACGATTGCCCCACACAATTTTTGTGGCTCTACTAGTTTCTGCCTTTGAAAATTCTAAACATCAATAGCTCCCAAATAGATCTGTGAAGGCTGAAAGATGTTCCTGAGCTGAAACCTTACCAGTTAGCCAACAAGCAGCTCTTGTAAACTTTGGGCAAAGGGCATTCCTGGCTATGGGAATTGTCCAGGCATCATTTTCCAGCTCTACCAGCGTCCACATTCAAAGACATGAAATGCCCAGCAATAGCTCCACAACAAAAGGTTTGAGGGCTGAAATATCTTGGAAGTCTGAAAACTCCCCAGGATGCCCAAAAGCAGCCCCAGTAACCTTGAGGCTCAGAGCTTTTGTAGCTGAGGGAACGATCTCAACAGTGCCTGATGTCATTTTCAGTCTCTACCAGCATCCAACTTCAAATGTGCTGAATGTCCACCAATAGCACCAAAACACAAGGAGTGAGTGATTAAAGCTGTTCCTGGCCTGAAACCTACTCAGACATCCCATTAGCAGCCCCAGTAATCTTGGAGCTCAGGACTGTCCTTGTCAAAGGGCACAGTCCTTACAAGTGCCTGACCTCATCTTCCAGCTCCAGCAGCGTCAAGATTCAAAAATGCAAAATATCCAGCAAGAGCACCTAAACCTCCCCAGGTTGTGCACTGGGAGCACCAGTAAAGCTGACCCCCTCCACACGCTGCTTGGCCGTAGCAGCAGCTGAGGAGAGAGATTTCATGGGTATTAAACTGTGTCATGTTGAACTGCTGTTTGTTGTCAGAGAAATCTGTCTGTGCCTGTGAGCACAGATGATGCCAGGAAAAGTGTTGGGAGTCCCAGGAGGCCAGTGAGGGACCTGCTGGGCTTGGGGAAGAGCAAGGTTCTCCATGCAGGGTTGGATCTCAAGAGACTGCTTTTCCTGCCTGTCCAGATCTCCTTAGGAGACTGACACCCATTGCATAATGTGGCTGTCACTGCTTCTATCAACTGAGCCATGACAGGAAATAGACATGAAGAGAAAATATCCTCCATTGTAATATTCCTTTGAACTGTTCATCATTAAATACCTAACTGAAATCCAATTATTTGTAGAAGTCTGGATTTTTTTAATGAAAAGCACTTGAACCGATATGCTTTTTAAGGCTTTCTGTATTTCCATGAGCCCCTATTGTATATTTGCTTCTGAGTCCACAGAACTCAGATACCAAGATGAGAGTGAAGAAACCTCTTAAAATGTCAGTCAGACCTAATGCCCAAAGAACCTTGAAGCGTTCATGGGCCCTACTGGGAGCCATTCCTGACAAAGCCTCCCCATGAACATCTTACACCTCACAACTGGAGGCCATGAGGACAAACCCAGGCAAAGCACAGGCAGCTCTGATGCTGAGGACACCCTGGCTTGGTCTGATGAAGCAGAAATGCCAAGTGATGACCCCCAGCCCCTGGCCAGGGAGATCCTGACCCTCACCTGTGTCTCAAGACTCTTGCATTGGATGTGGGGAGTGTGATGCCAAGGGAAGGAAAGGGGTATGACACATGGATGCCTCCCTAGGTTGAGTTCAAGGAGGCAACAATGCTCCATGGCTGTGAGGACAATGTGTCTTCTCTGAGGCCTCTGTGGGAGGGAAATCAGCCACAGCCAAGGGGGAAAAGTCAGCATTTCTATCAGGCCCTTTCAGCCTGGCCAGCACTCTTGGCCATCTGCACCACAGCCCATCTCACACTGCCCGACACCTGTGACAGTTTCCCTGCAGGCTGCAGGCACCCAACCCCTTTCCCCACCTTGTTCTCACCCCACCATGTCCCTGCCTGTACTGTTGTCTCCCCCTCCTCGCCAGCTGTTCCCAGAAAAACAAAGCCACCAGCTCATCCTGGTCGTCTGGTGTCCTTGTCGTTAGTTTTTGTTTTGCTTTTGGGTGTTTTGTGTTCATTGTGGTGTCCTATGTGCAGATCTTCAGGGCTGTGCTGAGGATCGCCTCGCAGCAGGGACGGCACAAAGCCTTTTCCACCTGCCTCCCTCACCTGACTGTGGTCTCCCTGTTTCTCAGCACTGGTGTGTTTACCTACCTGAAGCCTCCCTCCATCTCCTCCCTATTTCTGGACCTGGTATTGGCATTTCTTTACTCAGTGTTTCCACCAGCAGTGAACCCCCTCATCTACAGCATGAGGAACCAGGAGCTCAAGGATGCCATGTGGAAACTGAGGATTGGATGTTTCTAAGCATCAATAAACTGCTTGTGTTCTGAATACCACTGACAATGTATCTCCTGTTATGATCAGCTCATATTCAATAGGGGTTCTAGTTTGTAGTTTTTTGTTTCCTTCTAGTTTTTCTAAGCTATAGTAACATGGTCAACTTTCATCCCATTCCTAATATAGTATCACCTGCTCTTCCATGTAAGGATGAGCTGTGCTCTCTTTGCCTCATGTCTGCTTCCACAGAGCCACAATTTTCCTCTTTTTTCACCCTTTTATTAATAAAAATTTTACAAGAACATTTTCATCAGCTGAACAACTGGAGTACTTGTCTGTAATGGCAATGCTTTCCCACCGTGACAGGACGGGATAAGGACAGTGTACTGACAAAATTCTCCATGAATGTAGAACAATAATGGCCAGTTACACCCACACCCAGTGCTAACACAGGGTACCTTGTTTACCTGACAATTATAGAGTACTGGCTGAAAGGAAAGACAGACAGACTGACTGACTGACTGACTGACTGACTGACTGACTGACTGACTGACTGACTGACTGACTGACTGACTGACTGACTGACTCTTCTGGAGGCACCAAGCCCATACCCTTCCCCAACCAGCTTCTTTTATGTAGAAGTGGTGTCAGGTGGTGTGGAAAACAGCCCAGGTGAACTCAGATCACCTGTGCTGGCTGCTTGGGGAGGTTAACTCTTACCTGGCCAGAACCAGGACATTATCCACCCCTGTTTCCACACCATCTACATCATGGCCAGATCTTACATTTTCAGAGGACTGGGGACATTCATAACATCATTGATCTATTATGTAGAATATCTGCCATGGACAGATTTAGTTATACACCAAAAATTTCCTGGCTGTCCTTTCCTAGAACTAAACCCCCTTGGGGTACACACTGGACTTCCCCATCCTTTCGCATCCCCCACCAAGCGCACCCAGGTCCCTGAGCAAAAGCAACCCCATGAATGGGTTTGCCTTTATCTGAAGAAGGAACAAGCCAGAGTGTCTTCCCCAACAGGTTTTTCATGTGTAATACAGGGACTTTATTCCCCTCCACGGTCTGTTGAAGTCTGCGGTGGTTTGGCCCTGTCTAGAGGCCAAATGCCCATCAAAATCCCCCTATCACTCCCCTTTTCATCCAGAAAGGGGAGAACATAGATAGTGGGAGGCTTAGGATTTGAGATAAGGACAGAGAGCAATCACCCTGCAGTTAGTGTCATGAGAAAAACAGACTCAGCACAAAATAAAGGAAAGAAAACTAATTTATTACACTAGAGCTACACACCCAGTGATGCCAGGGTCAGGTAATGAGAAGAGTGACCAGGTCTTAAAGCACCTTCCCTCACCCTTCCCTTCTTAGCAGACTTCACTTTAGTCATGATTTCTCTCCCATTCCCCCCCCCCCCCCCCAACAGTGGCACAGAGGGGAGCAGGGTCTGGGGGAATGGGGTTTCAGTCAGTTCCTCTAGAGTTGTTTTCCCTCTTAGCTGTGTGTCCTGGTTTTGGTCAGGATGGAGTTAACTTCATTTGCAGCAGCGGATGGGATGCTGTGTTTGAGAGTTAAAATGGGAGTAGTGCTGATAACACCCTGATGTTTCTAGTTGCTGTCAGACAGTCAAGGACTTTCTCAGCTCTTCATGAGACAGGAGGGGTGAAGCCAGGACAGGTGACCCAGCTGCCCAAAGAGAGTATTCCAGCCAGTTACGTCCTGCCCAGGATATCGGGGGCTGATGGGAGGAAGGCCTGGGGCGGCTCCGGGACGCGCGGTTCTTGGGGGACGGCTCTGGGTGGCATGGCCTGAGCTGTGGGTTTGGTGAGAAACTGCATTGGGTATCAACAGCTTCATAGATTTTTTGCTCTAAAGCCCTGTTAGCATTGTTATATTGTATCGTTCTGTTATCTTAGTAAACTGTCCTTATCCCAACCCACGGGCCTCTGAGTTTCTTGGTTTTGGGGTTATTTGCCCCTTCCTTTTCCCTTCCCTTGCCTCTCACCCCTCTCTTCCCTCTTCCCCTGCTCTTTTCCTTTAAGGAGCAGGCAGCTGCGTGGATCTCGGCTCTCAGCCGGGGTAAAACCACGACACCTTGCTACAGAAAAACTGGCTTGAACAAGGACATAAATCAGCTCAGACTGGTAAGAACACTGCAAGCTTGCAAGACCCTCACATTCCAGGAGAAAGTTGAAAAGTACATGGTGAGGAGCACTCATGGCTTTCTTCCAAGGACCACCAGAGACCCTCGCTCACAGTTCTTGGAAGGATCTGCGCAAGTGCAAAGGACTGATAAGCTCATGAACATGTGAAGTGAGAGTAGGTGGGTTCAGGTAATAATTACGTACAGGTGTTAATAGAATATTCATTGTTTTACTGCATAAATGTAGGGTCGGTCTGTTGCTTAGTGGAGCGGAGAGTCCCCGGCCCCCAGGGCTGTTTTGGCTGCTTCTTACTTGCTCAAATAAATTCTCTTTGGATACTCTAAACTAGAGTGAACAATTTGTCAGGGCCGTTTTTAACCATGCCATGCTCAGCATAAAGGGGGCTGGGGGGGGGAGGAGCAGGCAGCTCCAGGACGCACAGTTTTGGGGACAGTCTGGTTTGGGGACGGCTCTGATCTGTGCTGCCTTAGCTGTGCAGTTTGGTGAGAAAATACATTGTGTGTCACCAGTTTCATATATTTATATATAGTTTAATATAATAGACCTATTATTGTTCTCTCTCTCCTGACCCAGTAACTACCCTTACTCCAACCTGCAAGTTTTGGGGTTTTTTTGTTGGCTTTTCCCTTTCTTCTCCCCTCCCCCCTCTTAAAGCACTGTGTTTCTCTCCAACTGAAGGAGGTTACAGGAGTGGTTCCTTCAGGGTGTTTCACAGCAGGTTCCCCTGGAGCCCCAGAGAGACCTGGAGACATCCCAGAGGGCAGCAGAGAGTGCTGCCTTGGGCTGGTCCTCTGCTGCTGAGCTGGGCTGGGCTCCTGGGAAGGAGGGAGCGCATGGCAAGCAGGCAGCACTGAAGACACACAGTTCTGCCCAGGAGCAGCTCTTCTTCACAGTGAAGCAGAGCTGACAGCACTGCCAGTAAGCACTGAGGGGAGAAGAGCGAGACAGAGGGAGCTGAAAGGCAGTCTAGGCTGGGAGGACAGCTGAGGGTTCACTGGAGAAGAAACCTTTACATCCCTCTCTATGGTAAGTCTCTAAGCTGCAGAGCAATAGTAATGAGGATTCCACAGGGGTCTCCACAGCCTGATTCATCCCATACTCTGTAGGAACCTTCAGGAGGGCTCTCACAGATTCCCAAGTACAGAAGTGAAGGATGAGCTCCACATCAGGCATTTTCTGCTGCACCTTTAGAGGGACAGGGTATCCCAGCTGCCTTTTCCCAGGGATGCGTCAGGGGTGTGAAGCTGGCTGTGCAGCCAGGAGTGCCTAGGGCTGTCCTGTAGAGCAGGGTCCCTGCACCCAGGGGCTGTGTGCTGGGGCAGGGACTGCACTGCAGCCAGGGTCAGCACTCAGCTTGCCCAGGAAGCTCCCCACAGTGCTGCGGGGAGAAGCTCAGGATGGAAGGAGACACCTCTAGCCAGGCAGGGTCCTTCTGCTGTGGAGAGGATGCTGCCCGGGTCAGTGCTTCTCACAGCTCCTCATCACCCCCAGAATATCTCTGGAGAGGATCTTTCCGATCTGCTGAAGAAAGAAAGGCTTTTCTTAGTCAGTTTGGGCATTCCTGAGTCTTGGCATTAAGTTTTATACCACGGGGTTGGGTGGGAATGCAAATAGATCCATCAAGTGTGCACCATGCTCTGAGAAACCTTTAGTGTTACCCTACGAAATCCCAGGGCTATCTCATTATTTCCAGGGGAGAATTTGGCATAGGAAGGTCAGTGAAGTTCCTGTTTGAGACTAACATTGCTTTTATGACCCTCAGATTGCATCCTGCACTGGAAGAGAGGAGAGGGGTCCGGGAAAGTGTAAGGCTGGTCTGGTCTGCCAGGAACCTCATATAATCCCCTAAGGCATTTCTCAGACTGCAGACTGCAGGACAGCATCATCTTGGTGGTCTCAATGGAACTTGTTTGAGCTGCTCCTTAGCTTCTGCACACACAGAGGTGCCCCTGGGCAGTGTCCTGCAGCCAGGAGGTGTCTGTAGGGCAGAGCTGAGCACACAGCTGCTGGGACTGGCCCCCTGAGCACAGGTAGGCAGGAGTGCTGAGGACAGGGAGGAGAGCTGAGGACAAACTCCTCCAGGCAGCAGAGACATAGGCAGGGAGGGAGAGGGAGCTCAGAAGCACTGTGGGAGGGGGAGCTGGGTACCTCCCTGCCATCCCTGTGGCCCTAAGGATTGCAGGCTGTCACTGCGTTTCAGAAGGGCCTCTGGTGAGGAGAAACTGCTGAGTACCCATCTGTCTGTCCTGCCTCTGTCCACAGGAGCACGAGGGGATTTGTCCCTGTTTCCCTTCCTGTTTATTCTTCATTTATTCCCACCATGATTGGAAACTCAGGGCAAGGCATTTTGCAGGGCTGGGAGAAAGTCAACTCTCCTTTTGCACACCTCGTCTTCATGAGGTCTTGCTGGGCTGCAGGTTCCTTCCAGAAGGGCACAGCTCTCCCATGGCATCTCCATGTTATCCAAGAGCTCCATGGAGAAGACACCTCAGTGGTGCTCAGGGCATGGAAATGCTGCTGGCTGGCTGTGTGCAGGGAGCTGTAGAGAGTGCTTGGTGTTCCTGGCTGGGAGGGCAGGGCTGAGAACCTCCTTGGAAACAGTGGGACAAGATGTGAGGGTCAGAGGTCTTCTTTTGGGAAATGGATTCCTCTGCTCACAGCAGTGTCCAATTCCTTTTGGAGGGAACATCTGGGTGTGATCATCCCCCAGCTCAAAGAGCTGCCAGCACAGGGCAGCTGAGACCAGGGTTGATGGAAAGACCTACTCTTCTCACTCATCACTAAGGGACAGTGATGAGTGAGAAGAGTAGGTCGTGTGCTTCTCAGGACACACGAGGTTCCACTTGAAATGCAGTACTAATGCCAGGGCTTTAATGCCAGCAGAGACCCCTGCTCCCTTGGGCAGCCTCACCAGACAGAGCTCACAGATGGGACCCATGAAAGGTCTTCCTGAAAGCAGGGAGGCAGTGTGGGGACTGCTATGTGAAATGGAGTTGGTTGATTGGGTTGGGGAATGCGCTGTGTGCTTCCTACTTCAGCCCGGGGAGGGGCAGGGACTGTTCTTCATAGAAGTCTCCCCTAGCTTGTCACTACCTTCTCCTCCTTGGACAGGGAAATATGCCCAGAGGAAGCAGATGTCAAATGGCAGCTCCATCACTGGGTTCCTTCTCCTGGCCTTTGCAGACACCCGGGAGCTGCAGCTCTTGCACTTCTGGCTCTTCCTGGGCATCTACCTGGCTGCCCTCCTGGGCAATGGCCTCATCATCACTGCCATATTCTGTGACCATTTCCTACACACCCCCATGTACTTCTTCCTCCTCAACCTCTCCCTCCTCGACCTCGGATCCATCTCCACATCTGTTCCCAAATCCATGGCCAATTCCTTGTGGGACACCAGGGCCATTTCCTACACAGGGTGTGCTGCCCAGCTCTTTTCTCTTATCTTCTTGATCTCAGCAGAGTATTTTCTCCTCACAGTTATGGCCTACGACCGCTACGTTGCCATCTGCCACCCCCTGCACTACGGGACCCTCCTGGGCAGCAGAGCTTGTGTCCACATGGCAGCAGCTGCCTGGGCCAGTGGGCTTCTCTGTGCTGTGCTGCACACAGCCAGTACATTTTCACTCCCCCTGTGCCATGGCAATGCTGTTGATCAGTTCTTCTGTGAAATCCCCCAGATCCTCAAGCTCTCCTGCTCAGATGCCTACCTCAGGGAGCTTGGGCTTATTGTGGTTACTGCCTGTTTTTCCTTTGTGTGTTTTGTGTTCATTGTGGTGTCCTATGTGCAGATTTTCAAGGCTGTGCTGAGGATGCCCTCTGGACAGGGACAGCACAAAGCCTTTTACACCTGTCTCCCTCACCTGGCTGTTGTTGGCCTGTTTATGAGTACTGTCATTTTTGCTCACATAAAGCCAAATTCCACCTCTTCTCCATCCCTTGACCTGGTGGTGGCTGTTCTGTATGCGGTGGTGCCTCCAGCAGTCAACCCCCTCGTCTACAGCTTGAGGAACCAGGAACTCAAGAAGGCCATTAGGAAAGTGATTTCATTGATAAATGTTGAGATTCATCCAACTTCTTCCAAGGAATGAATGGTTTCTCCTGCATTCTTATTAAAACCTGCTTCTGACTATTTGCTGTGTGATTCTCATTAGAGTGTGGGGGTTTCAGGGGGGGTGAATGCATGTGGGAGCTCTGGTGGCCTGGTCAAAAGAGGCTGATTGGATGGGGAGGACACCAGGATCTGGAAAGACCCAGTGGCTAGGGCGGCCTGGTGAGTAATGTCCCCAGCTCTGTGCAGGTCACCTGGGCAGACCCAAAGCCCAGGCCCACACTGGAGGGATGTGGCTGTTGGGGGAGGTAAGTGCCGCAGGGGATGCACAGAGGTCACCTGCTCACCAGATCAGCCAGAGAGGGGACTGGGGCAGTTGCTCACCTTGGTGTGGGTCCAGTCCCTGCCAACCACAGATATCTTCAGGCAGCTCCAGCTTCCCCTCTGGGGGGTTGTTCTTGGCACTCATACATGTGGGACAGCCCTGGGTATGTGCCGCGGTGACCACTCGCCATCTTCCCTCTCACCACACCCCAATGCTTGAATCCAAAACACAGCCCCTGGTCTCTAACAGCTCCCAAAGTGACTATGAGCTTTTCTCTCTACAATGCAAAGAGAAACTGGCCCTCTCAGGGTGGAATTCATTGGGACTGATGTTGACATGAGCTTTGGAAGAACAGCTCAGTCCCAAGGAACTGCCTTATGGAGATGCTATTTTATTATAGAGGTGCTATAGTCTCCTCTGACCCAGGACTAGGCACCCCTTGTGTACAGCTGAGACAGAGAAAGATCATTCCTCAGTGAAGTAAGATGAATCTGAACATATATTTAGGAACACTGTAGGCACAAACAATAAAAGCCCCAATAGATAACAATGATAACGATAAACAAACAGCCAAAGTAGAGGCCTTCTTCTATCAGAGAGACTCAAAATCATTTTAAAGAAAGACAAGAGGTTTATAAAGTCTGTGAAACATCCATGAGATCACTTTCCTAATGGCCTTAAGCTCCTAATTTCTCATGCTGTAGATGAGGGGGGTCGCTGTCGAATGTGCCACTGCGTACAGAGCAGCTACAGCCAGACCCAGGGGTGGGGAGGAGATGAAGTTGTGCTTTAGGTGTGCAAAATTCATGGTGCTGATAAACAGGGAGATGACAGCCACGGGAGAGAGACACATGGAAAAGGCTTTGTGCCGTCCCTGTCCAGAGGGGATGCTCAGCACAGCTCTGACAATCTCCACATAAGACAGGACAATGAAAACAAAACATACAGAGGAAACGCAGGCTCTGACCATACTAAGCCCTGAGGTAGGTGTTTGTGTCTATCAGTGTCCCATTGTGCAGGGGCTGGCAGATGGCAATGTAGCGGTCACAGGCCATGATGGTGAGAACGGAAAAGTCTGCTGAGATCAAGAAGATTAGAAAAAAGGGCTGGGCAGCACATCCTATGTAGGAGATGGCCCTGGTGTCTCTGGTGGTTTAGCCCTGGCTGAAGGCCAGGTGCCCAGCAAAGCCACTCTATCACTCCTCTTTTCAGCTGGATGGGGAGAAAATAGATACTGAGAGGCTCAGGAGTGGAGATGAGGACAGGGAGAGATCATCCCATAATTAGTGCCACTGGCAAAAAAGACTCAACACAGAATAAGGGAAAGAAAATTTTTATTATACTGATCTGCACCCCATCTGACACCAGAGTCGGGTGATGAGAAGCACAATCAGATCTTAAAGCAACTTCCCTCCACCCCTCCCTTCTTATCAGACTTCGCTCTAGTCATGATTTAGTTCCCTTCTTCCCCCCCATTGTGGCACAGGGGGGCAGGGACTGGCGAAATGAGGGGGTTCAGTCAGTTGGGGGGTGGGCGGCATTCCTCAAACTCTTCCCCTGCTGCACCCATGGCAGACAGTCCTCCATGAACTTCTCCAACATGAGTCCTTTCCCACAGGGCTTGATCTCTTCCCCAGCTGCCCCACCGTGGGTCACTGCTGTGGGTGCAGTCACAAATCACTGTGTCTCTCAGTCCCAGTCCTCAACAGCGTCACAAGCCCCCCTGCTCAGCAAACCTGCTCCAGCATGGATCTCTCTCTCCCTCACTCATCTCTGTGTCTCTGTCTCTCTCCACGGGCTGCAGGTGCTGGCAGGGACTTGCTCCAACACAGGTCACAGCATCTCCTGTGTGTCTCCCACTGCTCCAGCATGGGGCCTCTCCAGGGGCTGCAGGTGGGGTCTGGGCCTTTTCCCTGGGCTGTGAGGGGACACCTGCTCCACCATGGGTTTGCTCCAGGGGCTCAGGGTCATATTTCTCTCTACTACCTGGGACACCTCCTCCCTCCTACCCTTCACCAGCCTTGGTGCCTGCACAGCTCTTCACATCTTCTCATTCCCTTCTCTGGGGGAGCAAAACGGCTGCTTGTGGGTTTTTTTCTCCTATATGTGATTCCCAGAGGCGCTGTGTCCATCGCTGATGGGCTCGGCCTTGGTCAGCAGCAACTCTTGCCCTCAGTCTGCCAATGTTTACTCTCTGGGGCTTGCAGAGAGCTTCTGCAGCCCCCCTTCTCCACCAGAACCCAGCCAGGCAAAACTCAATAACATTTTCCTCAGCAAAGCCAAGAACTGTTCAGTGCTCAGCTTCCAGGAGCTGGACTTTGGCTGCTGTTAACCCTCACCAACCAACCAGTGACAGACGCTGACTGTCTCTGGAACACAAAGTATCCTTCACACCACAAACTCCTTCCTTCATTGGCGGGATGATACATAATATTACTGGGTGGATTGATCTTCCATGTCTGGAGAACAGAAAAGGATTTGAGTGGTTGGGATGTGAGGGGAGTTTTGCTCTCACCCCCTCCTCTCTGTGCCTCTGGCCTGCTCCCCGGCCCACATGCCTCTCACTCAGCTCTCTTCCCCCTTTTCTCTCTCGCTGCCACCTGTGCCGCTCCCTCGCTCTGCCTGTGTCACCCCATCCCTCTGCCCTCCTCCTGGCCCTTCTGATCCTCTCTAGCAGCCTCAGGGCTGCTGCTCTGCAAGCAGTTTCTTCCTGCACCCCACTTTCCCCTGCCCCTCTGTCTCTTTCCCACTCGTTCCCTCTGCCAGCTCCTCAGCAGCATTTTCCTTCCTCCAGTCCCATGTCCCAGCTCTCCCCGTGGCTCCAGGGCTGCTGCCACGAGCCCTGCGGGAGTGGGCCAGGGCACAGTGCCCCTGCAAGGGTCAGGCCGCAGGAAGGCCTGCCATGGGGAATGCTGGGAGCTGCAGGTCTGGGGCAGGGGCTGCCGGGCGGCCATGGTGCTCTGACCATCGTGTGTAGTGCCAACCTGACACCCCTGGGGAGGGGAGAACCGAGGGGAGCATTTTCTGGGCATTTTGGGGGGTTGTTTTTGTGAGATCTCTGGGATCCACATGAACTTGAATAAGCGGGTGGGGGATAGAAGCGTTTACAGGGAAGCACCTGCTGACTGCCACCCCGAGGAGCAGCCGGGATCCACTTGCAGGCCTCTTTCCCACCACCCCGGAGAGAGCAAATCTGTCTGTATCTGCTGCAGACGTAACTCAGGGAGTCACGCTGAAGCGCAGCACCTTTCCTAACCTCAGGTCTCACGTGGCAGCAGTCCTGCTGTGTAACACATCCTTCCACAGGCTCTTACAAAACAGAGAGGAGACGTGAAACCCACCCCACAATCACATCCTGCCCTTGCTTTATCTTCCCTGGAGCATCAGGACATCACCCTGCTGAGCGTTTTCCTATTAAAACCCGGAATAAGAGATTTTTCACTTCCCATTTCCAACAAAACCAGTTTTCTTTGTGCTTTTGCAATTGTGTACATGCTTTCTTTTCACCATCCCCAGGGAGCTGGTGGTCCCAGTAATGCCTAATTCCAGAGCCAAGTGCCTGTTGCAGTTCAGACACCCCACTTTGCCCTTGTGTCGCTTTTTGGTTTGTAAATTAGACACGTGTGTTTATAAGGTAAACGAAACCTCAGGCTGAGGTCACGGGATGGAAGAAGTATTTATGTCTCACAGGTTGGAATGGAAGAGTATGCTCGTGGCAATAGCTGGCATGTGATGAATTTGGGGATGAGTATGTGACCAGGAGGGAGCATGGCCCAAGTTCTGCTCCCGCCTCGACAACAGACGTGAGGTGTGATGTTGAGTAAATCAATTTTTCTGCCAGAGTTTCCCTTCAGCAGTAGACAGAAATATTTCCTCCTGGGCTGGTTATGCACTAACCAACACTGACAACAGGAAGAGCCACGAAGAGAAAGTGTTGGACTAAGTGGCAAACTGCTCTTTAATCTGCTCAGTGCTTTCTGGGTGTTCAAATGAGAAAGTAAAAACACTATGCAAAGATTTGCAAGTGTGTTGGCACAGAGAAAGGAAGACCACCATCCCCTGGGGTTTGGAGCATTGTCCTTCAGGAGATTCGTGATGAAAGCTGGGGGCAGAAAGGGATTAGGAAGAGTCGGCATGAGTTTACCAACTGCCTGACCAACCTGCCTTCTATGCTAAAATTGCAAGTGACAGGAGATAGGACGAGGGGAAAGGGCACAAAGCTCTGCCAGGGCAGGTTCAGATTAGATGTTAGGAAAAATATTTCCACTGAAAGAGTTGTTGGGGCCTGGAACAGGCTGCCCAGGGGAGGGGGTTGAGTCACCATCCCTGGATGTGTTTCAAAAAAGGGGAGATCTGGTACTTAGGAATATAGTTTAGCACAGGGTGGGAATGGTTGGACTCGATGATCCTAAAAGTCTTTTGAACCTTGTGATTCTGTGATGTCCTGATGCGGGTGGTGTCACTGCCCAGCTGCTCCAGTGGAAGAAAAGAATCAGCTCTGCCATTGCCTTGAGTGTTTTCTCATCCCTCTGTAGCTCCTTTCAGTTATGTTCTCATGGACTGGCTCACAGAAGAAATCACTTCACTTTAGGCCTTTGCCCAATAGTCCCAAGAATCAATACTGAAAGTGTTTCTGGGATTTGGATCACGTTTCTCTTTCTTTGGACACACCAGTTTACCCCTTCCAAATATGAGAACTTGTTGTGGGATTTTTTTTTTTTTTGAGGGGTTCTTTTCTGAGTTTCATTGATTATTTTTCACCAGAAACGAAATTTCTCTCTCCCCCTTCCTGCCCTTGTCCCTTTCCCTTTCCTTTCCTTCTCTCCCTCTCTTTCTCCCTCTCTTCCTTTCCTCCACTCTTCTGATACTTTCTCTTTCTGTCAGCATAGTGCTTCCTCTGTGTTCTCTTCCTCTCCCTTCTCCTCCTCTTTGCCCCACTGTTCCTTTTCCCCTCCCATTTCTTTTTCCAACTCAGCATCCTAGAAACCCTTTTCCTGAAGCAGTGGCATGTGGTGATGACAGAGATCTTTTTCCATTCACATACACAGAGGGGCAAGACTGAGATGACACAGAGATTGTCAAGAAAAGCTTTATGGAAGTTCTAGGAAGTAAGTTCTAGGAAGTAAGTAAAGTTCTAGGAAGTAAAGTAAGTTCTAGGATGTAAGTTCTAGGAAGTAAGTCAAGTTCTAGGAAGAAAGGACCAGTCAATGTCGTCTGAACAGTCTCCAATGTCATCAGGTGGTGCCTCATCAGAGACTTCTTCAACAAGGTTGGAGGGGACGAATCCTCTGGTGCCGTCTGTCCGCTCGCCCACATCCCACCCGTCTGCATCCACATCTCCACAGCTATAAACATCCTGTCCAGCAAAAAGAGGAAGCTCCAGCTCAGGCTGCTGGTTGGGACCCTGGAAAGGGTTGTAGCTGTATTGAGCTGTGAAGGCTCGAAGGTTGAACGGTTGTTTTCTCATGGGCTCCAGGAGGATGGACTCCTTGTCACGGGGAGCCTGGTGCTGCCTGGAATTGATACAGCTGGATGTTTCCAGCTGTTCCCGTTCCTGATACACCTTCTGGTGTCCATTTTGCATGCCCAACAGGACATTCAGGTCAACCAAGCAGGCTTGAAAGCCCTGCAGGATTTTTCTGTATTGCCTGAGTAGCTCAGCCTCAGACCTCCACAAACGCCTGCCTTTCCTCGGAAGCAAGAACATTGTCCCCTTTGGCTCCTTCTGCAGCTGTGGGCTCCTGTCCACCACTTCTCTCTTGGCTTCCAGTTTCCACTGGGCCTCTTCAGGCTGGGTGGGAACACAGATGTTTCCTTGGGTGGCAGAGTCTGGCTCCCCTGACACTGGTGTGAGTTGTCCAGGCTCTCCCGTTTCTCCATCCTGCTGCTGAGGAACTGGTGCCGTGCAGAGTTCCTCAGCAGAGCTGTGGATGGGCCGTGGCACTGGAGTATTGCCCAGGTGATCCATGATCTGCTCCAGGTGCCTGGACTTTTCATCCAGCTTCATGGCAAGGGCAGCGAGTTTAGCCCTTGTCTGCTGCAGCTCCTCTACCTCCTTGCCTGCTTCTGGAGAGCCATCCTTTCTCAGCTGGGTGATCTTCATCTCAATGGCCCTCCCTTCCTTCTCCAGGTCTTGGAGAAGTCGCTGCAGGCAGCTCTTCTTCTCCAGTAGACGGCTGCGTATGCTGCCAGGCAGCACCAGTTCTTCCCCCTCTGGCACCTGGATCTGAGCATCTGCCACAGCCTTGCCTGGTGTGAGGTGTCCAGGGTTCTGGCTTTCCAGCAGACTCTTCTGTGGGGCTGCCAGGGCCTGGGGCTCCTTTCTGCCAGAGGAGCAGGAGCTCTGCTCCTCCGCATCTCCCTGCTGCCCAGAAGGGTCTTTGGGCTGGGCTGTGCCAGGGGAGGTGGGCACCTCACCCTCCAAGCGCTGCAGAAATGATGTGAAGAGCTCCCTCTCCAGCCGCAGCTGGTTCTGGAGGATGCGGATACGGGCGGGCTGGTTGCCATCCCTCTCCCAGTGGAGCTGGCTGACGACATCCCGCAGCTTGCTGAGGGCCTCCCTCCTGCCCCTGATGGGCCTCCCCATCTCCTCAGCCAGGGCCTGCTGCAGGTGGCGAGCCCGGCGAGCGGCAGTGCTGCACTCCTGCTGCAGCAGCGCCTGTGTCTGGCGGAGCTCAGCCTCCTTCCAGCGCTGCAGCTGGCGGGTCTCTGCCACCCGCTGCCGCTGGTCCAGCTCCTGCAGCTGGTGCTCCGACAGAACCCGTCGCTGCTCCCACTGGGACTCGAGCCGTTCCGCCAGCACCTGCCTCTCCCTGGCCAAAGCCGCCTTCAGCTCCCGGGTTTCAGCAGCGAAGCGGCGGCGCTGCTCTCGGTTGCGGAGCCGCTCCTGCTTCAGCTCAGCCTTCAGAGCCTCCAGCTCCCTCCTCTGCTGCTCCTCGTTCTGAGCAAGGCTGCCGGGGGCTTGCGCTGGGCTGCAGCGGGCCGAGGCACAGCTTCGTGCCACCAGCCCCTGGCCCACGGCTTTGCGTGTCATGGTGTCGGCTCCCAAAGGCTGCTGCCAAACGTCACCTACAGCTGCCTGTGCTGGGTCTGCGAGGGGCTGCAGCCCCCTGACCCTGCGGCTGCCGCTGCTTCTGTCGCGGTGCAGAAGCAGAGACTGACTCTGCCTGAGCCGGGGTGGCCTCTATATAGGTGTCCTGGTGCTGAGGTCACAATGAAGGGGCGGGGCAGTATGCCCTTATATGGTCTGTCATCACTTTATTGCCTTATATGATCTGTCCATATAAGGACAGCATTGCCTTATATGGTCTGCCCATGTAAGGCCATCCTGCCCCGCCCCTCAGCACACCGAGGGGGCGTGGCATCCTACAGAAGGGATGGCTTCCACCACATGCCCAAGAGAACTTGCCCAAGGCACTTCCAGGATACCAGTGGCTTTGCTGCCAGACAAAACCAGACCAAGCTGGCTGGAAGCGCCATTCTCTCCTCTTCACCTGGGGTTTGTTGTGGGGTTTTGGGGAGGGGTGTGTTTGTTGTCACACGGGTACAAACCCTGCAGGAGTCGTGGCAAATACCTTCTCTAGTGTCTCTCTAGAGCAGAGGGATGCCTTCTCCTTGGAGCTGGGATACTGCTCTGGAGAGGTGAGGAGTAGGGCAGGTTGTCTTTGGAGTTGCTGGACCAGTTTCTCCACTGGTGAGGTGAGGGAAGAAGCAAGATTCTTTTCCTGTTGTTGGAGTCTGACTGCCAGTTCATTCCATGCTGGTGCTGCTTGGCTTTCCAGTCTGTTCTTGCCAGTGCCTTGGCGTACAGGGATGGCGGCTTTGTACACCCTTACGCCCCGTGGCTTGGGTCCATTGGGCTTCATCAGGATGGGTGGGAAACTGCGCCTTGTCCGGGTTGTAATAAAGCATCTCTGGCACAGCTCATTGTCTCCGGTACTGGATGGCTTTCTCGGGCCATTGAATTGGCTGACACAGAAGTCTCCTCCAAAGGCTGAAGAGATTTTGACTTTTTTCCAGTCACCTTGTTAGTGCCTCCTTCCTTATCCAGGGATCCCAGCTGCTTTGGCCTCCCTGCCGGATGATTCCAGGCTACTGGCCTCCATATCCCAGCATCGGAGCAGCCAAGTGGGAACGTCCTCACCTGAAAAGTGGAAAGAATCCTCTCAAATACTGATTCAATGAAATGCAGTAATGCTGAGTAGATTCATAGAGATGTAGCTTAGGAGACAATTAATTAATATCACTTTAATATGAGAAGACTTGGTGTGTTTTGAGAATAGATCTGGTTTGGATGTTAGTAGAATGTGGCTGTAGCTGTGTGAGCTGTTTTATGAGAGCAGCTACAGAATTTAACCCAAACAGTGTATCAGTCTTGAAGATAAAGAAGACAGGGGAGTCATAAATGAGACCAACAACCAATTATCAGCTATAAAGGGCTATTAATGAGGTTGTGCAGGAATGAGTTTTAGAAACTATGGAGAAAACCGTGAAGAACATGTGCTGAGAAAGAGGAAGACATCCAGCCTTCACCCCTGAAGACCACCAGAAGACCCCCTAAGTGTCCCCGAGTGTGCTCTATCTAGGAGGAGTGAATGTGAATGACTTCCTGGAAACAATTTGCATGACCCTGTCTTTTCTTAGAAATTGGAATGAATTCAGCCCCTGGCTGACCCTCAGCTCCTCGGGCAAGGGGCTGGGGGCATGTTGATGGCCAGCGCCGGCTCCTCTTGGTCTGCCGGGCAACACCAGGAGCTGACGTTGCCCACGGGGTGGCAAGTGGTTGGCTGCCCCCTTGCACTGTCACCCCTCGACACTGTGACGTCATCACACGTCACACTCACCCCTACTACAGATCGGGGCATCGTGGCCGTGGGGCTGCCAGAAGCCCAAGACCAGCCGTGGCAGCAGGAGCCATGGCCAGGTACCGCCGCAGCCGCAGCCGCAGCCACAGCCGGAGCCGGAGCCGGAGCAGACGACGGCAGAGACCCCGCTCCAGGCGCTCCGGGCAGACACACAGCCGGAGAAGGTGGAGGCAGCCAGCTGCCAGCCGCAGGCGGCGACGCCGAGGTAGGCGATGGAAACGGGGGCCTGTCCCCAGGCGCCGTGGGACGTCCTGGGGCTGTGGGCAGTGGGCGATGGAAGGGCGGCCGCGCAGCAGGGAGCGGGGCAGGGGACTCACAGACTCCCTCTTCCCCAGGTGTCCGCTCTGTCCTACGCCGCCGCACCCGCAAGCAGAGGATGAGGCGGCGGCGCAGGAGGAGGGCACCGTAAGCGCAGCGTCCGCACCCTCCCGCGCAGGACCCTTCCAGCCGTCGATGGACCTGTGCCGGGGAGGCGGCAGGCGGTCCCCAGGAAGCGGGGGCCGCCTGCCCCAGGACAGCACAGCCTGCCAATAAACTAAACATGGCTCCTCTATCGTTGTGTCTGATCTGGGGGCTGGCAGCCGTGGGCTGCGCTGGGGCTGAGGGGCCTGGGCTGCTCTGAGCTGCGCTCTCAGGGAGAAGGGGAGAAGCTTTGTGGGGAGGGGTCTTTGGGAGAAACCTGCTGCACCAAGCTCTGGCCCGGGGTCAGGAGGGGAGGACAAGGACCAACGTGGTGTCCCCACGACGACCACAACAATGGTAATGGTGTCAGGGTGTGAGCTCCAGGCTGCTGGGGCCTTGAGAGTGGCCACAGGGGGCTTCTGGCTCAGATCCCACTCTGCCTTAGGCCTGGCCCAGGAGCCTTGGGCCAGGCTTAAACCTCACCTGTGATACGTGGGGTAAGGCTGGGCGCAGCGGCTGTGTTTGGTGGGCCTGGGATCAGGCCCATAGTGTCGGGGCACCCCTATGGGAGGCAGAAATGGGCCCTACAGGTGCAGGCTTACAGCAGAGCCCAAGTCTGGCGTGTCGGGGGCTTGAAACCCAGCTCATGGGGCCAGTCCTGGGGCTCAGAAGAGAGACTGGAGTCCTGTACGTCGGGGCTTCAAGCTGGACTTGGGGCTCAGAGCCTGTCGTAGCTTTGTGGAGCTGGGTACTGGTAAAGAAGAGGGGGGCTGCAGGGGTGGCTGAATTCAGGAGCTTCTGCTATGGTGATGATGATGAGGCCATTGCCCAGGAGAGCAGCCAGGTAGATGCCCAAGAAGAGATAGAAGTGCAGGAGCTGCAGCTCCCGTGTGTCTGCAAAGGCCAGGAGGAGGAACTGGCTGATGGAGCTGCTGTTGGACATCTGCTGCTGTCAAGTGTGGAGACCTGTACAAGGAGGAAAAGGCAGTGAGAAGTTAGGGGATTCTTCTCTGAGGGAAAAAGAAAATTCCATTCTTCTTACTGAATGCCTTTAGATTGACTCTCTGGATTCAGGAAAACTCGGGCAGGTCCCTTTTTTTTTCTGTTTTGAGCTGGCTTGAGTGTGCCACTGCTAGGAGCACTGTCAGCTGAGGGCTCTCGAGAACTCGGTCCTGCATGGCAGCAGTAAGTAAACAGAAGGATGGCATGATCTGAGACTAAATCCCCTGTGGATAGGAATGAAATTTCAGCACTGTCACTCCAATTTCATCTGAGGGCAGAGCAGGGCTTTGGAGCTTTGGAAATGGTGGGAAAAAGGCAGCAAGGACAGGAGGGGAAACAACAAGAAATGCTCCAGCCAAGGATGGATGGACAGGGGCATGCAGAAAGGAACTCAGGGGTTTCTCCTCACTGGGGGTTGGGATGCCAAGGACAAGACTCAGACTGAAACCCTGGAAGTCTAGGGTCAGCCTCTGTGCTGGGTGTCAGAAAACAGGGTGTCACTGTTGGAAAGTGTCAGCACTGAGGGGGATGTCAGGGAGGTACCAAATCCCCACTGCCAGGGCATTTCTGGGAGCAGCTCCTTCTCCCTCCCTGACAATGTCTCTGCTGACTGGAGCTGTCCCTGCAGCTGCTTCTCTTTGCCCATGTCACCTCCTGCTCTGTGCTCTCAGACCTCATCCCACCTGCCCTGTGCTCAGCTCTGCACTGTATACCTCTCCTGGCATCAGGGTACTGCCCCAGGGAACCTCTCTGTGTGTGCAGGGCTCATGAGATGCTCTGACAAGTCCTAATGACCAATGAGTTTGCACTGCCTTCTGCAAATGTATCAAGAAAAGCTCATCTTCCCACCCAGACCACAACAGCACAAAATTCAAAGCAAAGTCTCTTTCCCTGGAGTGTAAAATGTATCCCTGGTGTTCTTCAAAAGTCCCTGGGAAGTTCTCAGGGATCAGCTGGAGCTGGGAGCAAATGTGTTGTACACAGCACACTTTGACAGCAGAAGCACCCTACGCTGTCCTTCCTCTTTCAACCCACAGCTGCTGCCTCTATCCCTGTGGAAAGCTCACCAGGCAGGCTGAGTGCTGACCCTGGCAGCAGCAGAGTCCCTGCCCCACTTCACAGCCCCCTGGGGTGCAGGGACCCTGCTTGCACAGACAGCCCTGGGCACCCCTGGGTGCACACGCTGCTTCACACTTCTGCAGCCATGCCCAGGAGAAGACAGCTGTCCTGCCCTGTCCCTCTGATTCGGCAGAAGGGCATCCCTTCCAGGCAGCACTTTCTGCTCCTAGAGAGAACCTGTCCTCCTGACAGAGCCCACACACTGCCCCATGTCCCAGCTTTAGGAGATCCCTCCAGGAACAGAACCTGCATTGCCCTGCACCCACAGACATACCAGGGAGAGGCTGTGGAGATTTCTCCTCCAGTGAGCTCTCAGCATCCATCAGCTCTCTCAGCCTCCCAGGTCTCCCCTCGGTGCCTCCAGGCAGTGTCCCCAGCCCTGTGTGCTTGGCAGAGGAGCTGCTCCTGGGCACAGCTGTCTCTCTGCAGCGCTGCCAGGTTGCCATGAGCCCCCTCCAACCCAGGAGCCTGGCCCACCTCATCAAGAGAAGACCAGTTCTTCTAGGCTCCCTCCGGGTGCCTCAGGCCTCATGAGGATCATTCTGTGATCTCATCTCTGATGTTCCCTCCCTCAGCTGGGAAGAAATCCTTCTGTCCAGCACATTTTTTTCTACTGATCAAACCAGAGCTGGGCAGCAGAATCACCTTCCCTTGTCTCCCCATGAGACAGGATCCCCAGGCAGGGACAGGGATTGGACTCTTTCCCCTGTGAAAGGAAGGGGTTTAGGTGAACATTTGGGCATTTCTCAGGGTTTCAAAAGAACAAAATCAGGAAAAACAAATCTACAAAGCTCTGCTCTGCAGTTGGGGGAATTGGAAACCACAATCCAGAAAATGTCATATATATCAAAAAAGATTGTCCTGCTGCTGCAAGGACAAACTGACCCCTGGAGAGCTCCCATCAGAGCCCCATACAACAGTGGCACCCTCAGCCAGCAGGAAATGCACCTCCCAAAAAGGACCTTTCCAATGTCTAATAGAACAGGGAGAGACAGTCCTTGCGTCTCGAATGAGAACGTTCTGCTGAGAGAAGTGTGCCCCAAGTTCTCACTGCCTTGTTCTCCTTGCAAAGAGGCAGAGAATGTCCCATGGCAGCTTAATTCCCCATTCCTCCTCCTGCCCTTGGCAGACACAGGGGAGCTGCAGCGTGTTTCTCCATGCTGTGCTGCTCACAACCAAGACATGTTCCCTCCCCCTCTGCAAGGGCAATGCTGTTGACCAGTTCTTCTGTGAAGTCCCCCAAATCCTCAGCCTCACATGCTCAGATGCCTACCCCAGGGAGATTGGTATTTTTGTATTTAGTACTTGTTTAATTTTGTGATGTTTTATGGAACGATGTGGGAGGTTTCTGGCCAGGAACCTCTTTAGACCCTTTCTCTTTTTGTTTGGGAGCTATTGCTGGACATTTAGCAGTTTCAAAGTTTGACCCTGGTGGAGTCGGAATTAGATGTCAGGCAACTTTAGGAATGCCCTGATCCCGAGGGTAACCTGGTCTGCTGGTGGGCTACCCTGGGAGGTTTCAGGCCAATAACATCTTTCAGCCCTTACACAGTTTGATTGGAACTCTTGTGGGAGGTTTATCATTTTTGAAGCTGGATGCTGATATAACCTGAAAGTGATGTCAGGCACTGTTAGGCCTGTTCCTGTGGAAAGGAAAAGCCTGAGCTTCAAGGTTACTGGTGCTGCTACTGCGCTACCTGCAGAGGTTTCAGGCCAGGAACTTCTTTCAGCCCTTGCACCTTTTGTTTTGGAGCTATTTGTGCAGTTTAGCAATTGAAAAAGTGGAGGACTGCAGAGCTCTGCAATGATGTCAGGCACCAGTAGGGTCGTTCCCTTGGCTAGGAATGTGCTGAGCCTTAATGTTACTCTTGCTGCAAGTGGGTGACCTATGGAGGTTTCAGACCAGGATCATCTTTGGCCTTTGCCCCTTTTCGTTTGGGAGCTAATGCTGGACATTTAGAAGTTTCAAAGTTGGACACTTAGAGAGTCCGAAAATAACATGAAACATTGTTATGGCATTACCTTTGTAAGGAGAAATCTGAGCCCCAAGATTACTGGGGCTGCTAGAGTGCTAACAAGGGAGATTTCAAGCCAGGAACCTCTTTCAGCCCTCAATCCTTTTTTTAGGAACTATTGCTGGACATTTAGAAGTCTAAAATATGGACACTGGTGGAGCCTGGAAACAACATCAGGGACTGTGAGGACTATTCCCCCAAACTAGGAATACCCTGATCCTAACGGTTGCTGGGGCTGCTAGTCGACACCTGGAGCAGGTTTCAGGGCAGTAACATCTTTAAGCTCTTGCACTGTTATTTGGGAGCTGTTGCTGGATGATTAGAGGTTTCGAAGATGGACGCTGGTAGAGCCTGAAAATGACTGCAGGCACTGTTAGGATGATACCCTTGAGCATGAAAGCCCTGAGCTGAAATGTTAACAGGGCTGCTAGTGTCCCATCTGGGTAGGTTTCAAGCCAGGAATGTTTTCAGCCCTCACACATTTGGTTTAGAGTTATTACTGGACATTTACCAGTTTCAAATTTGGATGCTTTTAGATCAGGAATATTATCTCTGATAGAGTTTGGACCAGTTCCTTGGAAGAAATGCCCTGAGACCAATGGTATACAGGGGCTGCTAGTGGGATACCTGTGGAGATTTCAAGCCAGGAATATTTTCAAGCCCTCATTTCTTTTGTTTGAGACCTGTTGCTGGAGGTTTAGCAGTTTTAGAGGTTGTTGCTGGTAGATTGAAAGCTGATGTCAGGCACTCTTAGGACAGTTGCCTTGGCTAGGAATGCTCTGAGCCTCAAGGTTTGTTGCACTGTTATTCTACTACCTGGGGAGGTTTCAGGCCAGAAGCATCTTTCATTCCTCACACCTTTTGTTTGGGGGCTCTTTCTTGACGTTTGGCACTTTTGAAGTGGGACACGGTTAGAACCCAAAAATGACACCAGGCACTCTGCAGACCATTCCCTCAGCTACAGAAGCTCTGAGCCCCGAAGTTACTGGGGCTGCTCCCCCTGCCAGAGGAAGTTTAGGGCTCCCCAGTTATTTCAGCTCTCAAACCTTCTGTTTGGGAGCTATTACTGGATGCTTAGCATTTTTGAACGTGGACACTGGTAGAGCCAAAGAATGATGTCTAGTGTTATAGAACCATTCCCTTGGCTAGGAATTGCCTTCTCCCCAAAGTTCCCAGGGCTGCGTGTGGGCTGCCTGGGGAGGTTTTAGCCCAGGAACATCATTCAGCCTTCACAGATTTATTTAGGAACTATTGATGTATGATTAGAATTTTCACAGGAGGACACTAGCAGAGCCACAAAATGACGTCAGGAACTCTTAGCTCCATTCCCTTGGCTAGGAAAGCCCTGACCCACGAGGTTAGTGGGGCTGCTAGGGGGCTACCTTGGGAGGATTCTGTCCAGGAAGCTTTTTCAGCCCTTGCACGTTTTGTTTGCAACCAACAATGAAGGTGGGAGATTCTCCCTGGCCCTCCTTTGGTTATTAATGTATTTATAGAATACATTAATATTACATGAGACAGAGAGAATCTCCCACCTTTATTGGATCCTGGAGGAACAACTGTGATGGATGTTGAAGAAAAGGCTGATGTACTGAATGCCTTTTTTACCTCAATCTTTAGTGGTAAGACCAGTTGTGTCTCCATTCCCAGATCCCGGAGTGGAAAGATGGGGACAGGAAGTAGACTGAGGCCCCGATTAGGTCTGCAAAGGTCAATGTGTCTGGATGGGACACACCTGACAGCACTGAGGGAGCTGGCAGAAGTGCTCCCCAAGCCACTTTCCCTTATTTACCAGCAGTCCTGGCTGACCAGGGTGGTTCTGCCTGACAGGAAACTGGCACATGTGACACCCATCTACAAGAAGGGACTGAAGGAGGACCCAGGGAACTACAGGCCTATCAGCCTGACCTCGGTGCTGGGGAAGGGGATGGAATAAATCATCTTGAGTACCATCATGCTGCACATGCAGCACACTCAGGTGATCAGGCCTGGTTTAGATTGGGCTTGAGGAAGCTGATCTTCTATGACAAGGTGACCTGCTTAGTGGAGGAGGGGAAGGCTGTGGATGTGATCTACCTGGACTCCAGTAAATCCTTCATCACTGTCTCCCAAGACATCCTGCTGGAGAAACTCGCCACTCATGGGTTCGATGGGTACACTCTGTGCTGGGTTAGAAACTGGCTGAAGGCCGGGCCCAAAGGGTTGTGGTGAACAGAGTTGAGATGAGAGGAAAGGGTTTCAAATTGCTCCAGGGGAGATTTATTTCTCATATCAGGAAGAATTTCTTTCCTGAAAGGGTAGTCAAGTATTGGAACAGGCTGCCCAGGGAAGGGGTGCAGTCACCATCCCTGTTGGTATTTCAAAAGGTGTGGGCCTTGTTCGTTCTGGTTTGTCTAAGCTGTAATAACATGGGCCACAGTCATCCCATTCCTCATGCAGTATCTCCAGGCCTTGTGTGACCCTGACACTACAGAATGACGAGCTGTGCCCTCTTTGCATCATGTCTGTCTGCAAACAGCCAAAAGTTTTCCTTTTTTTTTTCTTTATTTTATTTTTATAAACACTTTACAAGCATCTTCATCAGCTGAATCACTTGACTCCTTGAATCACTTCACGACTTGGGAATTTCCAGGAAGTGTCATACTCACCTTCCCCTGAACCTGCATTACCCCCAGTCTGTCTCTTCATCTCCCTCATCACTAAGGTGTTTCCACCTCTCCTGGTGATACGGCCATGCCCAAGGACACCTTCTCCAGACTACCCTGATGTGTGCACTTCACTTTGCTCAAAGGTTTCCACCTCCACTCGCTCTTTGGTCATTCAGATGCTGATAAACTTTGAGCTTCAGAGAGTTGGAAAACATCTCATCTTCCAGAAGTCTAATGAACTGTTCTGTCAGAGGTTCAGGGTGTTGATAAGTGACCTTTCTATGGATCTGATTGAAACTGTTCTGGGAGAGAATGTCCTCTGAAAGCTGACCCCCTTCACACGCTGCTTGGCCGTAGCAGGCAGCTGAGGAGAGAGTTTTCATGGGTATTAAACTGGATCATGTTGAACTGCTGTTTGTTGTCAGAGAAATCTGTCTGTGCCTGTGAACATAGATGATGTGAGGAAAAGTGTTGGGGGTCCCAGGAGGCCAGTGAGGGACCTGCTGGTCTTGGGGATGAGCAAGGTTCTCCATCCAGGGTTGGAACTCAAGGGATTGATTTTCCTGCCTGTCCAGAACCCTCTACGAGATCTCTGGACAAACATCCCTTGTAGAATGCTGCTAAAACATCTTCCATGGACTGAAAAATGACAGACACATTTTTTTTTTTCTATGAAAAAATCCTCCATTGTGAAATTACTGTGATTGTTTCATCACCCAATTAAAACCTCTCTAATTACTTATACAAGTCTTAATTTTTGAAAGAAAATTACATGAAGAGCCATGTTTGTAAGGGGTTTCTGGATGTTAATGAGCCCCATGGTGTCTCTGGTGAGTCATAAGAACTCAGATGCCAAGAGGACACTGAAGAAACTTCTCAAGAAGTTCAAGTCAGGAGTAATGCCCAAAGTACCGTGAAGCACCAACAGGTCCCACTGGGAGCCATTCCTGACAAAGCCTCCCCATGGGCTCGTTAGAGCAGACAACTGGAGGCCAAGAGGACAAACCCAGGCAAAGCACAGGCAGCTCTGATGCTGAGGACACCCTGGCTTGGTCTGATGAAGCAGAAATGCCAAGTGCTGACCCCCAGCCCCTGGACTGGGAGATCCTGACCCTCACCTGTGTCTCAGGGCTCTTCCTTGGGATGTGGGCAGTGTGACACCAAGGGAAGAAAAGGGGTATGACACATGGTGGCCTCCCCTGGGATGGGTGCAAGGAGTCAGCCATGCTCCACGGCCATGAGGACAATGTGTCTTTCCTGAGGACTCTGTGGCAGGGACATCAGCCACAGCCAAGGGGGCAAAGACCTATCAGGCCCATTGGCCATCTGCACCACAGCCCGTGCCACACTGCCTCACACCTCTGCATGTTTCCTTTAGGCTGCAGGGACGCAACACGCTTTCCAATCTCATTCCCACCCCACGATGGCCCTGCCTGTACTGCTGTCTCTCCATCCTCACCAGCTGTTCCCACAAACACAAAGCCACCAGCTCATCCACATGCCCTCCCAGTGACTTCTTGCATCACAGCACTATCCTCAAAATGCTGTGTTTGCCTACCTTCTGCAGCTGGTAATGGCATTTCTTTACCCAATGTTTCCACCAGCTGTCAACCCCTTTCATCTACAGCATGAGGAACCAGGAGCTCAAGGATGCCGTGTGGAAATTGAGGACTGAATATTTCTAAGCAGCAATAAACTGCTCATCCTCTTCTACACAGAGCTGGCCATGTAACTCCCGTGAGGACCCGTGTGTATTTAGTAGCTTTGTAAGTTGTTCTTTCTTTCCTCCTAGTTTGTCTAGGCTGCAATAACATGGTTCACTTCCATCCTTTCCTAATCCAGCAGCTCTTGGTCCTGTGTGACCCAGACACTTTGCAATGACCTGCTATAGAAACATCAAGGAACCCTCGATACCGACTGAGGTCGTCATAGACCTTCATTCCCAAACTGTTTCCACTTTGGTCTGGACAGAACAACAACAAAAAGAAGGGGTGTATATAACCTACATAACATGTTCTGCTCCAATTATTTGGTCATTTTCAATAAGCATTGTGGCCACAAATCCAGTAATGACATTTAAAGCCAAATGGTCATTTCACTTTGAGTCTTAAATCAGAACTACAGGGAGTTTCAAAATATGTGGTGTTTTTTAAACCCAAAGGATGCTTAATTCAATTATTTGATTTTATTCCATTAATCCAAAGGTTGCCTCTCTGTGCTCCTACCCGATTGCTATAGTTACACTGAATGGTAACTTCCTGGTTGGTTATGCCAACCAGGTTCTACCACAAGCCAAAGGGTTGGATTCCCTCAATATCTCAACTCCTGTAAGATTCCTATTAGACCAAAAGCTATCAAATCATTTCTTATGACCAATTTCATTGACCCATGCCCAACTTAGCCACTGAGAGATGAGTTTTGCTCACCAGTGGTGTTGCTCAACATGCACCATAACATGTCACAGAAATCACAGAAATCACAGAATTATCAAGGTTGGAAAAGACCTAAAAGATCATCCAGTCCAACCATTCACCTATTACTACTAGCTCCCACTAAACCATGTCCCTCAATACAACGTCCAGTCTTTCCTTGAACACCCCCAGGGTCGGTGACTCCACCACCTCCCTGGGCAGTGCATTCCAGTGCCTGACTACCCTTTCAGAGAAGTAGTGCTTCCTAATATTCAGCCTGAACCTCCCCTGCCGCAGCTTGATACCATTCCCTCTAGTTCTGTCACTGTCTACACAGGAGAAGAGGCCAACCCCTAGCTCACTACAACCCCCCTTAAGGAAGCTATAGAGAGCCATAAGGTCTCCTCTGAGCCTCCTCTTCTCCAGGCTGAACAATCCCAGCTCCCTCAGCCGCTCCTCGTAAGGCCTGTGTTCCAGACCCCTCACCAGCTTAGTAGCCCTCCTCTGAACGCGTTCCAGGGCCTCAATGTCTTTCCTGTAGTGAGGGGCCCCAAACTGAACACAGTACTCGAGATGCGGCCTCACAAGTGCTGAGTACAGGGGGACAACCACCTCCCTGTTCCTACTAGTAACACTATTTTTGATGCAAGCCAGGATGCCGTTGGCCCTCTTGGCCACCCGCGCACACTGTCGGCTCATGTTCAGCCGTGCATCAATCAGTACCCCCAGGTCCATTTCCTCCACACAGTCCTCCAGCCACTCCACCCCAAGCCTATAGCGCTGCCTGGGGTTGTTGTGGCCAAAGTGCAGGTCTCGGCATTTGCTCTTGTTGAACCTCATGCCATTGGCTTCAGCCCAGCTCTCCAGCCTGTCCAGATCCCTCTGTAGGGCCTCGCTACCCCCAGGCAGATCCACACTCCCAGCCAATTTAGTGTCATCTGCAAACTTACTGAGGGTGCACTCAATGCCCTCATCTAGGTCATCAATAAAGATATTGAAGAGCACAGGCCCCAGCACCGACCCCTGGGGAACACCACTCGTGACCGGTCGCCAGCTGGATTTAACTCCATTTACTACCACTCTCTGAGCCCGGCCCTCCAGCCAGCTCCTTACCCAGCCCAGGGTGTACCCATCCAAGCCACGGGCTGCCAGCTTCTGCAGGAGAATACCGTGGGAGACAGTGTCAAAGGCTTTGCTGAAGTCTAGGTAGACCACATCAACAGCCTTTCCCTCATCCAGCAGATGGGTCACTAGATCATAGAAGGAGATCAGGTTGGTCAAACAGGACCTGCCCTTCATGAACCCATGCTGGCTAGGCCTAATCCCCCGGCCATCCCGCAGATGCCGCATGATCTCCCTCAAGACTATCTGTTCCATAACCTTCCCTGGAACCGAGGTCAGGCTAACAGGCCTGTAGTTCCCCAGATCCTCCTTACAACCTTTCTTGTAAATGGGAGTCACATTGGCGAGCCTCCAGTCTTCTGGGACCTCACCAGTCAACAAGGAGAGCTGATAGATAATGGAAAGCGGCTCGGCTACCACCTCTGCCAGTTCCCTCAGCACTCTCGGGTGGATCTCATCAGGCCCCATGGACTTGTGGCAGTCCAGTTGGAGTAGGAAGTCTCTGACCGTTTCTTCCAGAATCACAGGGGAGTTAGCATGCTCCCCAGCCGAGACTACCAGGTCAGAGAGAGGAGTACCCTGAGCATAACTGGTCTGACCTTTAAAGACAGACGTAAAGAAGGCATTCAGAACCTCCGCCTTTTCCTTATCCTCAGTGATCATATTCCCAGCCTCATCCAGTAAAGAGTGGATATTCTCCTTTGTCCTCCTCTTACTGTTAATGTACTTATAAAAGAGTTTGTTATTCCTTTTCACCCCAGCGGCCAGGTTAAATTCAAGCTGGGCTTTTGCCTTTCTGATTTCACCTCTACACATCCTGACGACTTCCTTGAATTCATTCTCAGTTGCCCGTCCCTCCTTCCACAGGCGGTAGATTCTCTTTTTCTCCCGGAGCCTCAAGAATAACTCCCTATTCATCCACGCCGGTCTTCTTCCCCGCCGGCTCATTTTGCGGCTCAGGGGGACCGCCTGCTCCTGCGCCCTTAAGACTTCCTTCTTGAAGAGCAACCAGCTCTCTTGTACCCCTTTGTTCGCTAGGACTAAATGCCAAGGGACTCCCCCTACCAGTCTCTTGAACAAATCAAAGTCCGCCCTCCGGAAGTCCAAGGTAGCAGTTTTACAATTCCCCCTCCAAGCTCCACCATGAATTGAGAAATGTATCATTTCATGGTCACTCTGTCCAAGGCAGCCCCCAACCTTCACATCTCCTACCAGACCTTCCCTGTTCATGAACAGCAGGTCTAGCGGGGCAGTTCCTCTTGTGGGCTCTCTGACCAGCTGCATCAGGAAGGCATCCTCTATGCACTCCAAAAACCTCCTAGACTGCTTCTTCTGTGCTGTGCTGTACTCCCAGCATATGTCAGGGAAGTTGAAATCCCCCATGAGGACAAGGGCTGATGACCGTGCAGCTCGTGCCAGCTGCTTGTAGAACACCTCATCTGTCTCTTCATCCTGGTTTGGCGGTCTATAACAGACGCCCACCAGGATGTCTGCCTTGTCAGCCCTTCCTCTGATCTTTACCCATAGGGATTCAATGTTATCATCCCCAGTCACAATCTCAGTAGCAGAAAAGGATTCCCTAATGTATAGAGCCACACCACCACCCCTCCTTCCTTGCCTGTCTCTCCTGAAGAGTTTGTAGCCATCCATTGCAGCACTCCAGTCATGGGAGCAATCCCACCATGTTTCTGTTATGGCAACCAGGTCATAGTTTGCCTGCCGCACTATGGCTTCCAACTCTTCTTGCTTGTTGCCCATGCTACGTGCGTTAGTGTAGACGCACCTCAGCTGAGCCCCTTGCCTCTCTCCTAATCCCAATACCACTTCCCCAGGCCGATCTCTATCAGACCTGGCTTTATCCCCTTCCCCCTTCCTATCTAGTTTAAAGCCCTTTCTACAAGTCCTGCCAGCTCCTGGGCAAGTATCCGTTTCCCTTTCGGAGACAGGCAATTCCCATCAGCTGTCCTCAGGCCAGGTGCCGAGTAGGCCGCCTCGTGAGCAAAGAATCCAAAATTTTTGCATTTGCACCAGCCTCTCAGCCATGCATTTATAAGATGGCCTTTTCTGCTTATCTCAGTGTTTGCCCCTGCCACCAAAGGAATACTGGTAAACACAACTTGCATGCCTGCTCCATCGACTAACTTCCCCAGCCTCCTAAAATCATTTTTTACCCGTTCCCCTCATGGCTCGGCCATGTTTGCCCCAAACCCCAACACAAACCTTGACCCCTGGAGCCATGGCATAGGCTCAGCCCAGACTTGCTCCCTATGAAGGATGAGGATATGGATGAGGAGGTGACTTCCTGGATGTCTCTCCTCAGGCAAACTGGCTTCCTTCCTGGCCGACTCCTCTTCCCACAGCCTGGGACAGCCTGTTATTGTGCCGCCAAGATTTCCTTCAAGGGGTCAGTTGGCCCCACAGTTGGGTTCTGAAGGAAACTGGGTGAGATTTTGGCCAGAAACACTCCAAGTAGAATTAAAAGAGTGTGAGAATGGGCCAAACCGGTTCTCCAGGGAGGTGGGGATACAGGGATGGGGTCAAGGCCACCAGTAGCACCACCAGGAGCTCTGGCTCAGTAGTAGGGGGCCATGTCACCATCCCTGAGGCTGTTCATCTGTAGCGTCACCATGCTCTGGGAGTTGTCCTTGGAGATGGCGAACCGGCCCTTGACCGATGACCTGTAGTCGGTGCTGCTACCATTGTTGCTAATGTGTGTGACCCACTCCAGCCCATTACCAGGAACCTGGTAAGCCCAGAATATGTGGGTGCTGCTGAAGTCAAAGCCAGAGGCCTTGCAGAGGAGGCGCAGGGACCTCCCGGGTGTCTTGAAGCCCCTCTGGACTCCACCAGTATCCCAGCTGGAAAAAATAGAGGATTTTGGAGGAATATAAAGGAATTTTTGGGGAAATGAAGGAATTTGTGGAAAATATGAGGGAATTTTGGGGTAAATTAAGGAAATTTAGAAGATAATTAAGGAATTTGTGGAAAAAAATACGAGAATTTGAGGAAAATTTAAGAGAATTTGGGGGAAAATTAGAGGTGAGGCTGGTGGGGAGAATGGGGGCTGCAGAAAATGGCTGCTGTAAGGAGCAGCCAGAAGCTCTCTGCAGACCCCAGAGAGTAAACATTGGCTGATTCAAGGCTGGAGTTGCTGCTGACCAAGGCCGAGCCAACTGGGGATGGTCACAGCACCTCTGGGAATCACATAGAGAAGAAAGAAAAACACAAGCAGCTGCATTTTGCCTCTGGAGAAGGGAGCAAAATCCTGACTAAAGTGAAGTCTGCTAAGAAGGGAGGGGTGGGGGAAGGTGCTTTAAGATCTGGTCATGTTTCTCATTATCTGACTCTGGTGTCACTGTCTGTGCCATGCAGTGTAATAGATGAGAGAGTTTTCTTTCCTTCACTCTGTGTTGAGTCTGTTTTGCCGTGTTGTTGATCACAGGATGATCTCTCCCTGTGCTTATCTTGACTCCTGAGCCTCTCAATAGATATTTTCTCCCCTGTCCAACTAAGAAGGGGAGTGATAGACTGGCTGTGGTGGGCATCTGGCCTCCAGCCAGGCCTAAACCACCACACATACTAATCTCACAGAACTGGGGCCTCACTGCTTCCTTGCACCCCCTCAGGATGCTGGGAGCTGTGCTACCCTTGTACCACACTCTGCATCACACACCCCATGTGACACTGGCCCAGGAGGAGCCCTGAGGCAGTGTGGGGGGCAGAATCCCACTTCTGTGGGGCTGGCTCTTCTGCTTGCTAAAATACATCAAGGCTTTACTCAGCATCAGATCCACCTGCACAGTGCCTTAGTCTACCTTAAATCACAGACTCCAGTTTTCTGCTCTAACCCATTCATGAGGAGAGAGGCTTTCTCAGTAATGGGCCTCAGTGGGGCCAATTAACACTCTACAGCAGTTCAGCTTTTTCTCCTGACCTTAACTCTTGGAGAGACTGCTTCAATCTCCTCACAGGATCTGCAGTTTATGGAATCAGCACCAAATACACCATGGGGCTCATTAAAATTGAAAAAGCCCTAATGAGCTATGTGTCTTTTCTTCAGAGTTTCAAGACTTGTACAGCTAATTGAAGTTTCAGGACTCTAATTAAAGTGGAAGATATCAGTGAGCACTTCATTAAAAAAAAAAAAAAAGATGTTTCAATATTTTCAGGCTTTTTAGTTTTTCAATTTACAGAAGTGACAGCAGCTTTCTCCAATTGATAGGGAACCAGAGGATCTCCTAAGGAGGTGTGGAAAGCTCACAACAGCTGTCTCCCTGAGTTCTCACACTGCTTAGATGACCTTCCTCTACACCTCCCCAGCCCCACCATGTCTCCAAGGGATGCTTGGGAGTTGCACTCTTTTCCTCCATCAGGCTTCTGAACTGAGTCTGCAGCTGAATGTTGCATCCTCTTTGCTGCAATTCCCAACCCGTTTACCCTGAGGACTGGCTGGGAATAGAAACAGAATTCTTCCTCATTTTGAAAAAAGTTATAAAAGAAGTAAAACACATTCCCCAACTATGAGTAAAAGACTGTAAGGGGGTGGAGTAAATCCCAAAAGCAAAGGACAGGACTTATTGCCAGAGAGTCTGCTGAAAAGGGACCCTGAGACACAGTCCATTTCCTCAGGGCAGGTGGAAATACCCGAAAGGCAAGTTTCAGTGCACAGTGTGACAGTGTCCTGACACCCCAAGGACTCAGGAGGATGTTTATTTCTTCTCCTACTTTTAATGCATATCCCCAGAGCTCCTAACTTAGTCTGATTTGGGAAAAACAACAGTTGATTGGTTGGAAATATTCAGTCAGTGAAAATGTGCTTGTATCTTTTTAAATGTGAAGAAATTTCTCAGGCTTATCTGGCAGAGCTCCAGCACCCACTTTGACCTTATTCCTGGCCAAATTTCCTGCCCAGAGCCTTGTCACCAACTCATGACCATAGTGAACTCCCTGCCCAGCCTCCTATAGTCACTTCTACTTGACTGTGTCCCCTGACCCCAGGCCCATCTTTAGAAAATGAAATTGGAGTTTTTTTGGGTAACATTTTACAGTCAAATGAAAATGTTTGTTGATGCTGAAAATATTAGTGAGTCAGGACTGAGAAAGAAATGGACTTGTGCTGTATCCTGTATTAGCTGACATCATCACATCAGCAAAACTCTTTCTAGAAGACAGTGTCTCCTTAAAGTCCCCCTGCAACTGTCCAGAAGTTGAGAGGCAAGAACAAACTGATGATAGTGGCTGCACACTAACAAGCTTCCAGGGGAAAGGCACTGAGTGTGGAGGGCCATGGCAGGAATGAAGATTCCTCGAGGTTTAGTAGAAGCTGCTCAGGGCTGTGGGTGATGAAACTCCTTCAGAACATTGACACGTGCTTCCCTGAATGCTGATTAGAGCAGAAAATCAGAGGGAGCAATTTCAGGACGACAAAGTGAGAAGATACAGACATGCTGTGTCATGGAGCCACTTGGATGTGTCCTGTCACACCACAGGGCCCAGTGGTAGTCCAATGCCCACTGAAATGGGGAGGCTTTTGGTCATCACATCTCCCCCTCCTCTTTTCCTTTAAAGAGCAGGCAGCTGCCTGGATCTCAGCTCTCAGCTGGGGTAAAACTACGACCCTCAGGTCTTTCCTTGGCAAGGGAATGGTCCTAACGATGCCTCTGTCATTCCGTGTGCTAACAGTGTCCATATTTCAAACTGATAAAGGTCCAGCAGTAGCTCCCAAACAAGAGGATTGAGGGCAGAAATAGGTTCCTGTCCTGAGATCATCCCACGCAGCCCAGTAGCAGCCCCAGTAACCTTGGGACTCATGTCTGCCCCTACCAAGGGATCGTTCCTAACAGTGCCTGACATCATCACCTGGGAAGGAATAACCACTGGAATCAGTACAGGCTGGGGGATGACCTGTTGGAGAGGAGCTCTGCAGAGAAGGGAAGGACCTGGGGGTCCTGGTGGGTGACAGGTTGGCCATGAGCCAGCAGTGTGTCCTGGGTGCTGAGAGAGCCAATGGGATCCTGCGGGGCATCAAGAGAAGCGTGGCCAGCAGGTCAAAGGAGGTGATCCTCCCCCTCTACACTGCCCTGTTCAGGCCCCACCTGGAGTATTGTGTCCAGTTCTAGGCTCCCCAGGACAAAAAAGCCAGGGATCTCCTGGAGAGAGTCCAGAGAAGGGCTACAAAGATGATTAAGGGCCTGGAGCATCTGCCCTATGAGGAAAGGCTGAGTGAGCTGGGACTATTCAGCCTTGAGAAATGAAGGTTAAGAGGGGATCCTAATAATGTTTATAAGTATCTGAAGTGTAGGACACAGGGGAAAATTTTCAGCCTCTTATCAATGGTCTGTGGGGGCAGAACAAGGGGCAATTGTTTCAAGTTGGAGCACAGGAAGATCCACACCAACATGCGGAAAGATTTTTTCCCAGTGAGGGTGACAGAGCCCTGGGACAGGCTGCCCAGGGGGGTTGTGAAGTGTCCCTCTCTGGAGATATTCAAGACCCCTCTGGACACTGACCTGTGCGACCTGTCCTAGGGAAGCTATTTTGACAGAGGGTTGGACCTGAAGATCTCTCGGGGTCCCTTCCAACCCCTAAAATTCTGTGACTCTGTGACTAATAGATAGATTGTGAGGCAAGGGGATTGACTGATACATTGAAAGATGAGGTAAGGGGATTGACTGATATATAGATAGTGAGGTAAGCCGGTAGACGGGTATTCACTGATAGATAGATGTGAGGTAAGGGGACTGATAGAGAGATTGTGACATAAGGGGATTGTGAGGTAAAGAGATTGATAGATAGATTGTGAGGTAAGAACATGGACTGATAGATAGATGTGAGTTAATGAGATTGATAGATTATGAGGTAAGGGGATTGTGAGGTAAGGGGATTGTGAGGTAAGGAGATTGTGAGGTATGATGACTGAGAGGGGGATTATGAAGTCACAGCATTGATTGACAGACAGATTGTGAGGTAAGGGGATTGAATGAGATAGATTGTGTGGTAAGGAGAGTAACTAATAGATTTTGAGGAAAGGGGATTGTGAGGTAAAGGGGATGTTGATTTAAGGAGTTTGTGAGGTAAAGAGATTGATTCATAGACAGACTGTCAGGTAAAAAGATTGACTGAGAAATAGATTGTGAGGTCAGGAGATTGACTGAGAGATAGTTTGTGAGGTAAGGAATTAGACAGATTGTGAGTTAAGTGGATTGTGAGGTAAGGAGTTTGTGAGTGTCGCAGTTTTGTGTAGCTGGGTGCTGGGAGAGAACTGGGGCTGCAGAAAATGTCTCATGTAAGGAACAGCTCGAGCTCTCTGCAGGTCCTGAAGAGCAAACATCGGCCAATTCAAGGCCATAGGTGCTGCTGACCAGGGCCGTGCGAATCTGCGATGGTCACAGAGCCTCTGGGAATCACACAGAGGAGAAAAAAACCACAAGCAGCTGCAACGCCCATCCTGAAGTGAGGCCAGAGGGAGGTCCCAGGGAACTGCAGGCCTGTCAGCCTGACCTCAGTGCTGGGGAAGGTGATAGAACAAATCATCTTGAGTCCCATCATGCAGCACATGCAGGACACTCAGGTGATCAGGCCCAGTCAGCATGGGTGTAGGAGAGGCAGATCGTGATGGACCAACCTGATCTCTTTCTATGACAAGGTGACCTGCTGCTCAGGAGATGAGGGGAAGGCTGTGGATGTGGTCTATCTAGATTTCAGTGAAGCCTTCAAAGCTGTCTGCCAAAGCATTTCCCCCGCTGGAGAAACTAGTCGCTCATGGATTAGATGGGTACACTCTGTGCTGGGTTAGAAACTGGCTGGGCAGCCAGTCCCAAAGGGATGTGGTGAACAGAGTTAAGCCCAGTTGGCAGCAGGTCAAAAGGTGTATTCTCCAGGACTCAGTGCTGGGACCTGTCCTCTTTAACATCTTTATTCATGATCTAGACGAGGGGATCGAGTGCACCCTCAGTAAGTTTGCAGATGACACCAAATTGTGTGGGAGCATTAATTGTCTGGATGACACGTAGGCTCTGAAGAGTGATCTGGACAGGCAGGATCGATGGGCAGAGGCCAATTGTATGAGGTCCTTGGGTTCCTGTGGCCAAGTGCCAGGTCCTGCATTTTGATCAGAATAACCCCAGGCAACGCTACAGGCCTGGGGCAGAGTGGTTGGAGGAAAAGGATCTGGGGGTGTCCGTGGATACCTTGGCTGAACATGAGACAGCACTGTGTCCAGAAGAAGGGCAAGAAGGCCAACAGCATCCTGGCCTGGATCAGGAATAGTGTGACCTGCAGGAGGAGGGAAGTGATTGTTCCATTAGCCTCAGCTCTGGTGAGGCTGCACCTCGAGTGCTGTGTCCGGTTTGGGCCCCTCACTACAAGAAGGACCCTGAGATGCTGGAGCATGTCCAGAGAAGGGCAACAAAGCTGATGAAGGACTTGAAGGACAAGTCCTCTGAGGAGCATCTGAGGCAACTGGGGCATTTTAGCCTTGAGAAAAGGAGGCTGAGGGGGAGACCTTGCCGCTCTCTACAACTACCTGCAAGGAGGAATGTAGAGAGGCGAGAGCCAGTGTCTTCTCTCAGGGAAAAAGTGACAAGATGAGAGGGAATGGTTTCAAATTGCACCAGGGGAGATTTAGGTTGGATATCAGGAAGAATTTCATTACTGAAGCATTAGTCAAGTATTGGAACAGGCTGCCCAGGAAAGTGGTGGAGTCACCATCCCTGGAGGGATTTAAAAGGTTCCTATAGATGTTGTGCTTGAGGACATGGCCTAGAGGTGGACTAGGCAGGGGTAGGCTTTGGTTGGACTCAATGACCGTAAAGGCCTCTTGTCAACCTAAGTGATTCTATGATTCTGTGGTACAGTTACAGGAAATTCCTGTTCTGTCATGGTGGGAAAGCATTGTCATTCAGAAACATAGTTGAGTGGTTCTGCTGTTGGAAATGTGCTTGTAAAATTTTTATAAATGTCAGGGGAAAAAAAAGGAAGAAAAATTTGTGCCCCTTTCCCGGCAGACATGATGGAAAGAGAGCCCAGCTCATCATTGCGCAGTGTCTGTGTCACACAAGACCAGGAGATACTGCATTAGCAATGGGATGAAGCTGGTCTGTGTTATTGAAGCTTAGACAAACTAGGAGGGGGAAAAAACACAAACCCAACAGCTAAAAACCCTGCGAAATACAGACTGGTCCTAACATGAGTTACATGGCCAGTGATATGCAGAATGAGCAGTTTGTTGCTGCTTTGAGACATCCAGTCATCACTTTCCAAACGGCATCATTGAGCTCCTGGGTCCTCATGCTGTAGATGGGAAACTATAATTCTGGAGGAACCACTGACTAAAAACTGTCACTACCAGGTGCAAATGATGGAGGGGAGCTTCAGGTAGGTGTACACAGCAGTGATGAGGAACAGGGAGACCACGGCCAGGTGAGGGAGGCAGGTGGAAAAGGCTTTGTGCCATCCCTGCTGCGAGGGGATCCTCAGCACAGCCCTGAAGATCTGCACATAGGACACCACGATGAACACAAAACACCCAAAAGCTAGACATGCTCTGATGACAGTTTCACTGAGGTAGGACCATGAGTGAGAGAGCTTGAGGATCTGGGAGATTTCTCAGAAGAACTGGTCCCAGGCATTGCCCTCGCAGAGGGGCAGTGACAATGTATTGGCCGTGGGAAGCAGAGCACTGTGAATCACAACGCTGTGACAGTGTTTTTAAGAAGGGAAATAATAACCAGCAGCTCCTTTTTGCCACCAGAGAAAGGAGTGAGAAAGTGTAAGGGATTTTGCAGACAACAAGGTCAGTGAAGTAGGGGGACAAGGTCCTCCAAGCCTCATTGCAGAGATTCCCCTGCAGCCCGTGGAGAACACCATGGTGAATGAGGCTGTTCTCTGCAGCCCATATTGGATGATGTGGAACAGTGATTCTACCTGCAGCTGATAGAGGTCCCCAAGGTTGAGCATGTGAGGACACTGAAGGAGGCTGTGACCTCATAGGAAGCCTGTGCTGGAGCAGGTTTGCTGGTAGGGCTGTGGAGGACCAACGCTGGAGCAGCCTGTAATGATCTGAAGTTATGTGGGAAAGACTCACGTTGGAGGGGTTCATGCAGGACTGTCTCCTGTGGGTGGGACCCAATGCTGGAGCAAGGGGAGACAGTGAGGAGTCCTCCCCCTGAGCAGGAAGGAGCAGCTGAGACGATGTGCGATGAACAGACCCCAACCCCCATTCCCTGTCCCCCAGTGCCACTCAGCTGGAGACAGTAGAGAGTTAAAGAGTGAAGTGGACCCTGGGATATGAAGGGAGAGTCATCGGTGGGTGTTTAAAAATTTCATTTCTCTAGGTTCTTTTCTCATTCCTCTGCTCTCTTTGGATTGAGTGATGCAATATATTGATTTTATTGTTGGTGTCAAGTCTGTATTGCCAATGAGAGTAACAGCTGCATGACCTCCCCCTGTGCTTTCTCCCTGCATGATTTCTCCCTGTCCTGATCATTCTGCTCCCAGGCAGAATGATCTCAGAGATGAGATCATAGAGCGATCCCCATGAGGCCTGAGACACCAGGAGGGAGCCTACAAGAACTAGGATGGAAAGAGCTCATGGCAACCCGGCAGCGCTGCAGAGTCAGCTCTGGCCAGGAGCAGCTCCTCTGCCAAGCACACAGGGCTGGGGACACTGCCTGGAGGCACCGAGGGGAGACCTGTGAGGCTGAGAGTGCTGATGGATGCTGAGAGCTCACTGGAGGAGAAAGGTAAAGAGACTTTTCTTTGAATTTTCTGCTCTTGGTGACTGGGTGGGAAGTGGGAGCTGAGGTTTTCTCGATATCTTTGCAGAAGGCAGTGGAAACTCATTGCTCATTAGGGGTTGGACCCGATGATCTAGAGGTTGGACACAATGATCTCTCGAGGTCCCTTCCAACCCCTACAATTCAGCGATTCTGTGATTCTGTGACTTGTTAGAGATTCTCCTGAGCCCTGCACACACAGAGGTTCCCCGGGGCAGTGCCCTGATGCCAGGAGGGGTCTGCAGAGCAGAGCTGAGCTCAGGGCAGTTTAGATGATGTCTGTGAGCACAGAGCAGGAGGTGACATGGGCAGAGAGAAGCAGCTGCAGGGACAGCTCCAGGCAGCAGAGACATTGTCAGGGAGGGAGAAGGAGCTGCTCTCAACAATGCCTTGACAGTGGGGATTTGGTACCTCCCTGACATTCCTTGCAATGCAGACCCTTTCCCCCACCAACCCCCTGGTTTCTGCCACCCAGCAGAGACTCTGCACACAGAGTTCCAGGGTTTCAGGCTCAGTCTTCTCCTTGGCAGCACAACCCGCAGAGAGGAAAAACCCCTGAGTACCTGTCTATCTGTCCCTGTACTTCCAGCCATGGCTGGAGCATTTCTCCCAGTTTCTCCCTCTGTCCTTGCTGCCTTACTCACCCTGTTACTTTGTGCTCTTGGCACATCCATTGGTGGGGATGACCTTGAGATGACCCTCACTTCAGAACCCCCATCTACAGACATCCCACAGGACTTCCCTCTTTACATCAGTGAAAGACTCAAGCCAGCACAAAGCAGAGCTCCTAAAAGGGACCTGCCAAAAGTCTCCCTGAATACAAAGAGTCAAACTGAGGGCATTCCATAAGTAGTAAAAGGGATTTTCCCTCAATTCTCTCTGCCTTTTCCTCCTTGGACAGGTCTCCACAGCTGACGGCAGCAGATGTCCAACAGCAGCTCCATCAGCCAGTTCCTCCTCCTGCCCTTTGCAGACACACAGGACCTGCAGCTCCTGCACTTCTGCCTCTTCCTGGGCATCTACCTGGCTGCTCTCCTGGGCAATGGCCTCATCATCATCACCATAGCCTGTGACCACCACCTCCACACCCCCATGTACTTCTTCCTCCTCAACCTCGCTGTTAATGACCTTGGCTACATCTCCACCACTGTTCCCAAATCCATGGCCAATTCCTTGTGGAACACCAGGGCCATTTCCTACACAGGATGTGTGGCTCAACTCTTTTTCTTCGTATTTTTAATTGCAACAGAGTACTATCTCCTCACTGTCATGGCCTATGACCTCTACGTTGCCATCTGCCACCCCCTGCACTACAGGACCCTCCTGGGCAGCAGAGCTTGTGTCCACATGGCAGCAGCTGCCTGGGGCAGTGGGTTTCTCAGTGCTGTGCTGCACACAGCCAGTACATTTTCCCTTCCTCTCTGCCATGGCAATGCCCTTGACCAGTTCTTCTGTGAAATCCCTTATATACTGAAGCTCTCTTGCTCTGATGACTACCTCAGGGAAAATGGAGTCACTGTGGTTGGTGTCTGTTTAGGTTTTGGGTGTTTTGTGTTCATTGTGGTGTCCTATGTGCAGATCTTCAGGGCTGTGCTGAGGATCCCCTCGCAGCAGGGACGGCACAAAGCCTTTTCCACCTGCCTCCCTCACCTGGTTGTTGTCTCCCTGTTTGTCAGCACTGCCGTGTTTGTCTACCTGAAGCCTCCCTCCATCTCCTTACCATTTTTGGACCTGGTACTGACATTTCTTTACTCGGTGTTTCCACCAGCAGTGAACCCCCTCATCTACAGCATGAGGAACCGGGAGCTCAAGGATGCCATGTGGAAACTAATGACTGGATGTTTCTAAGCAGCAATAAACTGCTTGTCTTCTTCTGCATATCACTGGCCCTTTTTAGTAGGGTTTTTATTTATTTACAGTTTTTGTCTTTCTTCATTGTCTGAGCTATAATATGATGGGACACGTTTATCTTATTCCTAATGAGGTATCTGCACATCTAGTGTGACCCATACACTTTGTAATGAGGAGCTGGGCTCTCTTTGCATCATGTCTGCCTGGAAATGTGCAGAAATTTTTTTTTCTTTTACTATCTCCTAGCATTTATTAAATATTTAGAAGCACATTTGCATCAGCTGAATTAGTCGACTTCTTGTCTGAAATGGCAATGCTTTCACACAATGACACAACAGGAATTTCCTGGAATTGTGCCATAGAATCATAGCACCACTAAGGTTGAAAGAGACCCTTACGATCATTGAGTCCAACCACAGCCTCACCATGCCTAGTCTGTGACCTGAAGCGCAACATCTACATGCCTTTTAAATACTTCCAGGGAAGCCGATTCCACCACTTCCCTGGGCAGCCTATTCCAATACTCTTCTACCCTTTAAGTAAAGGAATTCTTCCTGACATCTAACCTAACTCTCCCCTGGTGCAAATGGAAACATTTCACAGAATCGGAGAATCACAAGGTTTGAAAAGACCTTTAACACCAACTACACTTGGTGGTGTTAAACCTCATCCCATTGGTCTCAGCCATTTGGTCCAGCCTGTTCAGATCCTTCTGAAGACCATCCCTCCCCTCAGGCAGATCAACACTTCCTCCCAGCTTAGTGTCATCTTCAGAGTTACTGAGGGAACATTTTGATCCCTTCATCCAGGTCATTGATAAAGATGTTGAACAGAACTGGACCCAGGACTGAGCCCTGGGGGATGCCACTCATGACCAGCCTCCAGCTGGATTTTGTTCCATTCACCACCACCCTTTGGGCCCAACAATCCAGCCAGTTTTGAATCCAGCTGTTCAGGCCAGTGGCAATCAGAAATTGTGACAGATGAAGGATCTTACAGGCCTGAAACCTCCTGAGGTTGTTGTCGTGGTTTTACCCTGGCTGAGAGCCGAGATCCACGCAGCTGCCTGCTCCTTAAAGAGCAGGGGAAGAGGGAAGGGGGGGTGGGTGAGAGGCAAGGGAAGGGAAAAGGAAGGGGCAAATAACCCCAAACCCAAGAAACTAAGAGGCCCGTGGGTTGGGATAAGGATAGTTTACTAAGATAACAGAAAGATACAATGTAACAATGCTGACAGGACTTTAGAGCAAAAATACATGAAGCTGTTGATACCCAATGCAGTTTCTCACCAAACCCACAGCTCAGGCCGTGCCACCCAGAGCCGTCCCGGAACCCGACAGTCCCCCGAAAACTGTGCGTCCCAGAGCCGCCCCTGCTCTTCCTCCTCTCAGCCCCCTGTTTCCTGGGCAGGACAGAATTAGCATGGAATACTCTCTTTGGTCAGCTGGGTCACCTGTCCTGGCTTCACCCCTACTTTCTCATGAATAGAGAAATATGAAGAGCTGAGAAAGTCCCTGACTGTCTTACAGCAACTAAAAACATCAGGGTGTTACCAGCACTGCTTTCATTTTAACTCCCAAACACAGCATTCCATCTACTGCTACAAATGAAGTTAACTCCATCCTGACCAAAACCAGGACAGTTGTGCACTAGTGGAACCAGTAAAGTTGACCCCCTTCACACGCTGCTTGGCCGTAGCAGGCAGCTGTTTAACTGCTGTTTGTTGTCAGAGAAATCTGTCCCTGCCTATGAGCACAGATGATGCCAGGAAGTGTTGGGAGTCCCAGGAGGCCAGTGAGGGACCTGCTGGGCTTGGGGAAGAGCAAGGTTCTCCAGACAGGGTTGGATCTCAAGAGACTGCTTTTCCTGCCTGTCCAGATCTCCTTAGGAGACCTCTGGACCAGCACCCATTGCAGCATGCTGCTGAACTTTCTTCCATGATCAGAGATATGACAGAAACTTTTTTCCTATGAAAAAATCCTGCATTGTGAAACTCCTTTGAAATTTTCATCACCCAAATAAAACCTCTCCAATTAGTTACAAAAGTTCTATTTATTTTAAAGACAATTACGTGGAGAGCCATGCTTGTAAGGGATTTCTGGTTGTTAATGAGCCCCATGGTGTGTTTTCTTCTGAGTCCCCAGAGCTCAGATACCAAGAGGAGAGTGAAGAAACCTCTCAAGAAGTTCAAGTAAAGAATAATGCTCAAACTGCCTTGAAGCATTCAGGAACCCTAGTGGAAGCCATTCCTGACAAAACCTCCCCATGGGCTCCTTAGAGCAGACAACTGGAGGCCATGAGGACAAACGCAGGCAAAGCACAGGCAGCTCTGATGCTGAGGACACCCTGGCTTGGTCTGAGGAAGCAGAAATGCCAAGCACTGACCCTCAGCCCCTGGGCAGGCAGATTCTGATCCTCACCTGTGTATCAGGGAAAGACAGGGGTAACACATATGGTGACCTCCCCTCGGGTGGGTGCAAGGAGGCAATGATGTTCCATGGCCATGAGGACAATGTGTCTCCTCTGAGGCCTCTGTGGCAGAGCCATCAGCCATAGCCAAGGGGGCAAAGACCTTGTTTCTCTCAGGCCCTTTCACCCTGGGCAGCACCCTTGGCCATCTACAACACAGCCCATCCCACACTACCCCATGCCTTTGCCTGTTTTCCTGCAGGCTGCAGGCATCAAAACCCCTCCCCCACCACACTCTCACCGCACAATATCCCTGCCTGTTCTGCTGTCTCTCCCTCCTCGCCTGCTGTTCCCACAAAGACCTCGTATCTATCAGGTGCTTTCAGCCTGGCTGGCACCCTTGGCCATCTGCACCACAGCCCACCCCACACTTCCCTCTCCCTCCTCACCAGCTGATCCCAGAAACACAAAGCCACCAGCTCACCCACACTTGCTCTTGAGTGACGTTTTGCACCACGGCACTATCCTCAGAATGAGATTTCTTTATCTTCATGGCCACTCTGACCTTCAAAGCTGCAGTTTCACACAAACTTCCTTTCTTGTTTTCTTTCCATGTTGCACAGAGTGGGTTTCCCTCAGTTTCCCCTTCCCCAGGCTAAAGAAGCTGTGTGTCTCAGCCTCTCCACACAAGATCCCTAGCCATATCTGGGCAGACTTTTATCTGACAACGTGACAGCTCCTCTCCTTCCTCCAGACTGGGGAGTCCCACACTGGGACTGACTGCTCCAGACTTGGCCTCACTGGTGCTGAGTCCAGATGGACCAGAACAGCACTTGTCTGCGTGGCCACACTCCTGACAGTGCAGCCCAGTGTGCTCATGGCCAGATTCCTGTTCAGCACCTCTGACTGCTATGGCTTCCCCTGGAATGACCAAATTCTTCTCCTTGCAGCCAGTTCTCCACCCATCATCTCTGAGCTGCCTTGATGTGGGGGTGTTGTGCTGGAACCTTTTCTCATGGTTTCACCTCATGGGGGTGACCACATGGAAATTAATTCCACGCCAGATAATTAAGATCAGAATAAGAAGATCTCTTCTGGATGGGAATCTTCTTGATATTTTTATTCAAATCTAACCCTAGAGTTTCTCAAGGTTGGTTTGAAGTGACACTCCATTGTGTTAATGCTTCCTGTCTGCTTGCAGATGGCTCTCCAACTTGTGATGCCACTAACAAAGTGACAGCAACAGGTGTTAAAGAAGGTGAGAAATAAGAAATAAAACCAAGAGATCCTTTCTAAATGACATTGGAGTGGACCCCTGGAAGAAGCCTCATGTCCTCACAGCCTGCTCCCCCTCGTCATAGAACAGAACCACAGTTGTACTTCCAGAGGATCAAAACAGGAGGGCTCAACTCATGAGAATGCTTTGGAAGGACAGTGATGATGTTACTAGACTCGGACAACCACAGAGTACCCGGCTGAAATGGAACTCAGGGACTATTTGGTCCAACCATGTTCAGCAAGGGCTCAGTCTCAAGAAAAGCACCACACAGACCAACTGGCCCCACCCCCCATCCCACTGACTCTTACAAATGTCTGATGTTGGGGAATCCATCACTTCCCATGGAACATGGTGCAAAACCCTGGTTCTCAGGGTAAAGGTTTCTTCCTATGTCCTCTGGGAATCTGTTCAGCAGGAACTTGCACCCATTATTCCTCAGCTATTCCATGTGATTCCTTCTAAAAACAGGAGTCTCTCCCTTCTTTGTAGACAGCCTTTCAGTACTGGCACCTGGTTGTGAGGTCTCCCCTAAGCCTTTTTTTCTGAAGGCTGAAAAAAAAACCAGCTCCCTCAGCCTTTCCTTAAGCTTCCCAGGCCTTGGGTCATCTTTGTGGCCCTTCTCTGGACCTTCTCCAGACTGGATAGAACTTTTTTTTTAGAGCAGCGACCAAAACTGCACCCAGAATTCTAGGTGTGGGCTGACAATTGCTGAGTAGAGTGGGACAGTGATTTCTTTATGTCTGCTGGTGATCCCCATGCTGAGGCACCTCAGAGCTGTTTGCTGCAGCAGCACTCTGTTTAGTCCTAGAGAGCTTCTTGTTCAAAGGAACCCCCAGGTCCTTTTCCACAGAGCTCTTCTCCAGCAAGGTGGATCCCAGTCGGTGCTGCACTCCTGGATTATGCTTTCTCACCTCCTAGACCCTACACTTGACCTTGCCCACTCTTCCAGCCTGTCCATGTGTTCCTTTTGGGTGGCAATCCCTTCCCAAGTGTCTACTTTCCCTGCTGAGTTTAGTATAACCCACAGACGTCATCGGGGTTAACTTTTGGTCTAAGTTCATGAATCTTCTTCCAGCTCCCCAGTGCACGACAGCAGGGCAGGACTGTGATTGCCTCGTGACTCTTTTGTGTATTTGGAGTTGTTCTTGACACTACTACTTGTGGGGAGAAGTTTAATGAGATTGAACAAGGGCAAGTGTAGGGTTTGGCATCTGGGGAAGAACAACCTCAGATACCAGTATAGGAGGGGGAGTGGCCTGTGGAGAGCAGCGTAGGTGAGAGTGACCTGGGGTGCTGGTGGACAGCAGGATGACCATGAGCCAGCAATGTGCTCTCCTGGCTAAGAAGGCCAGTCGCATCCTGGGGTGTATCAGAACAGCTGTGCTTAGTGGGACAAGAGATGTCCTTCTCCTGCTCTCCTCTGCCCTTGTGAGACTGAACCTGCATTGTTGTGTCCTGTTCTGGGCCCCTCAGTTGAAGAAGAACTCCTTGAAAGAGCCCAGCTCAGGGCCCCCAAAAGTAGAAAACCTTCCTTATGAGGACAGGCTGAGGGAGCTGGGCCTCTTGAGCTTGGAGAAGTGGAGACTGAGGGCTGACCTTATTCAGGTTTATCAACATATAAAGGGTGAGTGTCAGTAGGAGGAATCCAGGCTCTTCTCAGCAATTGCAAGAGAGAGGACAAGACAACAGGTGCAAGCTGGAGCAGAGGAAGTTGCATGTGAATGTAAGGAGAAACTATTTCACTGTGAGGGTGACAGAGCCCTGGGACAGGCTGCCCAGAGAAGTTGTGGAGTCTCCTCCTCGGGAGACATTCACACCTGTCTGGATACTTTCCTGTGTGATTTAGTCTGGGTGATCCTGCTGTGGCAGGGGGTTGGACTAGACAATCTTTTCGGGGTCCCTTGCAACTCTGGATGTTCTGTCATTCTGTGATTCTGTGACAGTACTTCCTTCACCTGTTGCAAAGTCTCCATTAACTTCAGAAGTGCTATTCCCATTTCCTTGCTTTATCGGGGGGTGGGGCTGGTGTTGGGCTTTTTACAGTATAGGACAAAAGCATTTTCTCCTCATCCATTTTCCTCTGTGTGGCTGCTCTTCAAGCACACCTGCTTTCTGTCTATCCATGCCAGTCCCTTCCCTGTCTGCAGATAACCAGGCTCAGGAGCAAAAGCTCATTCCGAGGAGCAAAACAAGTCAGTGCAAGAAGGATGAGGCAAAGCAAGATGGCCAGTACGAGACTGAACATGGCTGATCTCAGCACTGGCATAAAAGAGACCCTTCTCTCCCATTTACTTGCACATCCCCTGAGCACCATATTATCTCCCTCACTACAGTGGGATTTGGGGCAGGATAATATGGTATTTAGGGGTATAGAAGATTTTGGGGGGAGTTAAGAAGAGGCTGGGGACAGAGTGGGATCACTTCTTTTTCTGGGGGGCATGTAGGGGGGTAAAAAGAGGGAGTTTGGGGGAGTAATATGGGGTATAGATGGTGCTGGGGAGTTAAAGTTGGGGTGGGGGGTCTTAAGAGGTTGTGGGGGGCATGGGGCATATGGGAATGATGGGGAGAGATATCAAGGAAATCAAGGGGGAAAGAGTAGGTTGTGGTGTGTTTGAGGGTGTTGGGGGGCCACCAAGGAGTGCTGGGGTGCATAAAGGAGGGCTAGAGAGGGAGGGGTGGCACCTCCAGCATTGCACAGAGCATTCCAGCATATGCGCTGCAATGGCATGGAGGTGGCGTAGGATGTGCTGGGGGGGTATGGTGAGATTTCTTAGGGGAAGAGGGGTTTGAAAAGGATACAGGGAGGTGGGAGGCCACCAAGGGTTCTGGGTGTGGTTAAGTGTAGGCTGAGAGGGGGTCAAGGCGTGGAGGGGTACCCGTGATTGATGAAGGAGGGGAGTGTATGGGAGCACTTGCGTGAGATATGCAGGGATGTGGAAATGAAAAAGGGAGGTTATTTTGGGGGGGTAATATGATGCTGGGAGGTATAAAAGATGGGCTAGGTGAGTTAACGTGGGGATGAGGATGAGAGGAACCAGTTGGTGCTGAGATGGAATTTGGGGTCGTTGGCGGGCTCTGGGGTCATTTGGGGACTTTTGGGAGTGAAAAAGGGAGGGTTGGGTGACAATGGCATGCTGGGGGGCTATCAGGAGTTCTAGGGGGGTGCTGAGGGAGCTGGGGTTGCATTTAAGGGGTGGCAGGGGAACTCATGGGTGCTGGGAGGGGGCGTGGGGATGTTTTAGCTGGGTTCTGGGACTGGATAGGTGGGCATTTGAGGAGGGAAAGGGGAGGTTTAGGCCAGTAATATGGTGCTGCACTTTCCGGCTATACCAACACCCAACTTTCAACCTGTTAAACATCCAGCAGTACGTCCCAAGCAAAAGGTGTGAGGGATGAAGGATGTTCCTGGCCTGAAGCCTTCCCAGGGAGCTGACAGGAAGCTGCAGATTCCTACAATGGACACGACCCTAATATTCCTTGACATAATTTTCCGGCTCTACCAGGATCCACCTTCCAACTTATAACACGTAGTGTAATAGCTCCTGAAGAAAAGGTGTTCCTGGCATGAAACCTCTGCAGGTAACACACCAGCAGCCCCATAACCTCAGCTATCGACAGACTGAACTTCTGACATGTCGTGGTTTTGCCCCAGCTGAGAGCCGGGCACCAAGCAGCTGCTTGTTCTTTAAGAGGGTGTGGGGAGGGAGGAATTGAGAGAGGGGGAAAGGGAGGGAGAAGGAAAACCAATGAATCCATAACCTCGAGGACAGGGAAAAGGACAGCTTACTGGGACAGCAGAGAGGGAGAAACAACAGTAAGTCTTTGTAATAAAATATACATATCTGGTGATACACAGTGTGGTTTCTCACCCAACTGGAAAGCTCAGAACATACAGGTCAGAGCCATCCCAAAAATGGACCGTTCCCAAATCCGTGCATCCTGGAGCTGCCTCCTCCTTTCCCCACCAATCAACCCTTTATGCTGAGCATCTAGTAATTGGAATGGAATCTCCTCTTCAGCCAGTTCAGATCACCTGTCCTGGCTGTGTCCATTCCCTTCTCCTTAGCAGGGAAATATGAACAACTGAAAAGTCCTTTATTGCCTGGTAACAACTAGAAACATCCACGTTCTATCAGCACTGTTCTCATCCCAGCTCCCATACTTTGCATTCCTCTGGCAGCTAGAAGGAAAATTAACTCTATTCTGGACATTACGGAGCACTTCATTAGACTTCTGAAAGATGGGATGTTTTCTAGCTCTCTGAAGCTCAAAAGAGAAACCAGAGAGATGAGTGGCATCTGAATGACCAAAAAGCAAGCAGAGGTGGAAACCTGTGCGGAACTGAAGTTCATACATCCAGCCAGTCTGCTGAAAGGTGTCCTTAGTCGTAGTTGTATCATCAGGAGAAATGAAAACACCTGAATGATAATGGAAATGAAAGAGATTGAGTAGCAGTAGTGCCGGTACAGGGCAAGGTGAGCATTTCTTATGCTGACGTGAATGGCTTAACCAAGACCTGGAGATACTGCATCAGAAATGGGTTGAACATGAACCATGTTATAGTTTAGACAAAGTAGAAGGAAAAATGGCAATTGAAAACCCTACTAAATACAGACTGGTCCTAACGTGAGTTACATGGACAGCTATGTGCAGAAAAACATGAGCAGTTTATTGCTGCTTAGATACTACCAGCCATCAGTTTCCACATGGCATCCTTGAGCTCCTGGTTCCTCATGCTGTAGATGAGGGGGTTCACTGCTGGTGGAAGCACTGAGTAAAGGAATGACAGTACCAGGTCCAGAAATAGGGAGGAGATGGAGGGGGGCTTCAGGTAGGAAAACAATGCAGTGCTGACAAACAGGGAGACGACAGTCAGATGAGGGAGGCAGGTGGAAAAGGCTTTGTGCCGTCCCTGCTCTGAGGGGATCCTCAGCACAGCCCTGAAGATCTGCACATAGGACACCACAATGAACACAAAAACACCAGAAACTAAGCAGGCACTGACCACAATGACTGCAATCTCCCTGAGGTAGGCATCTGAGCAGCAGAGCTTGAGGATCTGGGGGATTTCACAGAAGAACTGGTCAACAGCATTGCCCTTACAGAGGGGCAGTGAAAATGTATTGACTGTGTGCAGTGCAGCATTGAGAAACCCACCGCCCCAGGCAGCTGCTGCCATGTGGACACAAGCTCTGCTGCCCAGGAGGGTCCCATAGTGCAGGGGGTGGCAGATGGCAACGTAGCGGTCATAGGCCATGACAGTGAGAAGATAGTACTCTGTTGCAATTAAAAATACGAAGAAAAAGAGTTGAGCCACACATCCTGTGTAGGAAATGGCCCTGGTGTTCCACAAGGAATTGGCCATGGATTTGGGAACAGTGGTGGAGATGTAGCCAATGTCAGCAACAGAGAGGTTGAGGAGGAAGAAGTACATGGGTGTGTGGAGGTGGTGGTCACGGGCTATGGTGATGATGATGAGGCCATTGCCCAGAAGAGCAGCCAGGTAGATGCCCAGGAAGAGGCAGAAGTGCAGGATCTGCAGCTCCCTTGTGTCTGCAAAGGGCAGGAGGAGGAACTGGCTGATGGAGCTGCTGTTGGACATTTCCTTTCTGTGGGCATGGAGACCTGTTCAAGGAAAAGGCAGTTGGGGAAAGAAGTTAGGGAACTCTTCTTTGAGGAAATCTTCTTGCAACTCTTAGGGATTACACTCAGATTGACTGGTCCTCCTGAATACAGAGGGAGGTCTGTTTTGTGCTGGCTTGAGCGTGCCACTGCTGGGAGCAGGGTCAGCCGTGGGCTTTCGAGAACTCAGTCCTCCCTGACAGCAGTCAGTAAATAGAAGGATGGTGAGATCTCAGCCTAATCCCCTGTGGATAGGAATGAGCTTTTCAGCACTGTCACTCCAGTTTCACCTGATGGCAGGGCAGAGCTTTGAAGCTTTGGTAACTGTGGGACAAAGACAGCAAGGACAGGAGGGGAAACAGTGCGAAATGCTCCAGCCAAGGCTGGAAGGACAGAAACAGACAGACAGGCACTCAGGAGTTTCCTCTTACTTTGTGTTTGCTATCAAGGACAAGACTCAGTCAGAAACCCTGGAACTCTGCATGCAGAGTCTGTGCTGGGTGGATGAAACCAGAGAGTTGCAGTAGGAAAGTGTGAGCACTGTGGGGGTGTCAGGGAGTTACCAAATCCCCACTGCCAGGGCATTTCTGGGAGCAGCTCCCTCTGTTTCTGCTGCCTGAGCTGCTTCTCTTTGCCCATGTCACCTCCTTCTCTGTGCTCACAGACATCATCCAACCTGCCCTGTACTGAGCTCTGCTCTGCAGAGCCCTCCTGGCATCAGGGCACTGCCCCGGGGATCCTCTGTGTGTGCAGGGCTCAGGAGAAGCTCTGACAAGTCCTAATGACAAGTGAGTTTGGACTGCCTTCTGCAAAGTGATTGAGAAAAGCTCAGCTCCCAGTTCCCAACCAGTACACAGGAGCAGAAAATTCAAAGCAAAGTCTCTTCACCTGAGTGGAAAATGCATCCTTGGTGTTCTTGAACATACCCAGGGAAGTCGCCAGGGATCCTCTGGAGCTGGGAGCAAACCTGTTCTACGCAGCACACTGACAGCAGAAGGAGCCTATACTGTCCTTTGATGGATCACACTCCAACCCACAGGTCCTTCTCTATCCCTGTGGAAAGCCCATGAGCCAGGCTGAGTGCTGACCCTGGCAGCAGCAGAGTCCCTGCCCCAGCACACAGTCCCGGCAGGCAAAGGGACCCTGCTCACAGGGAAAGCCCTGGGCACCCCTGGGTGCACACGCTGCTTCACACCTCTGCAGCCATGCCCAGGAGAAGACAGCTGTCCTGCCCTGTCCCTCTGATGGGGCAGAAGGGCAGCCCTTCCAGGCAACACTTTCTGGTCCTAGAGAGAACCTGTCCTCCTGACAGACCCCACACACTGCCCCATGTCCCAGCTTTAGGAGATCCCTCCAGGAACAGAACCTGCATTGCCCTGCACCCACAGACATACCAGGCAGAATGCTGTGGAGATTTCTCCTCCAGTGAGCTCTCAGCATCCATCAGCTCTCTCAGCCTCCCAGGTCTCCCCTCGGTGCCTCCAGGCAGTGTCCCCAGCCCTGTGTGCTTGGCAGAGGAGCTGCTCCTGGCCAGAGCTGTCTCTCTGCAGCGCTGCAATATTTCTTGAGCTCCCACTGTCCATCCCAGGAGCCCAGCCCAGCTCACAGCAGAAGAAGAGTTGAAGACATCATGCCCTCCATCCTTTCCGGGCTCCTCCCTAGAGCTCCAGGGAACCTACTTTGAAAGACACTGAAGTCCTCACTGATGGTCCCACCCTCTTCTGGTGATAAATCCTCCAGTCCAGCAGAGTCCTTTCTCCTGATCCAACCAGAGCTGGGCAGGAGGATCACCTTTCCTTGTCTCCCCATGAGACAGGACCCCCAGGCAGGGACAGCGAGGGGACTGTTTTCCCCTGTGGAGGTTAAGGAGTATGGCTGCACCCTCCAGGCACCTCATCCTTTCTTTGCAGCCCTGGGGCTGATAAGAGACACAGCTGTTGACTGTGATTGTCTCAAAGCCACCAGAGCTGGGATTCCTCTTTCCCCAATTCCAGTGGGCACAAAACAGGCACCTGCTGCCTGGGAGCTGCTGGTCCCGGTGCCCATGGGAATTACTGAGGGTGGAGGCCAGGAGACAGTTGCTCAGACACCAACCCCTAATGTCACCTGAAGGGCCAGAGATGGTCCAAGAGACATGAGTGGGTTCAAGGTTCCATAGAACAATGCTGAAAGAGGACAGTGCCTGGGAGCAGCAGTTTTGAGCTTGGTGGGGAATTCCATTGGCAAAATTCTATGACAGCAGATGGTCACAGTTAGGACCATCCATACCCAGAGGCACCACATGTTCAACAGCAGGTCAATCAGCTGCTTCCTCCTCCTGGCCTTTACAAACACACAGGAGCTGCAGCTTCTGAAATTCTGTCTCTTCCTGGGCATCTTCCTGGCTGCTCCTCTGGGCAACAGTTTAATCATCACTGTTATAGTCTCTCCAACATTTTCCCCTCCCTCAGCAGCCAGTCCCTGGCTGGCAGGGTTTGTGGAAGAATTTGGGCAGGTCATAGGGCAGTTATAACCTCTTACAGCCTGTGACTTTACAGCTGCACAGGCAAACAACCCTGGCAAACTGACACGCCTCATGATCGATGGGTGCCTTGACTACATCATCCCAATCCCATCCCCATCCCAATCACATCCCATCTGTCCTGCATCTTGCCAGGGCAGTATTAACTTCCCCAGGCAGGCAGCACAGGAGAGCTGAGTTAGCCCAGGCTGTTTTTCACACCACTTGACATCACTCCCCTATAAAAAGGGCTTGTTGGGGAGGGGCACTCCTGGTGCCTCCAGGGCAGTGCAACTGCATCCAAGTCATCGGATTGGTCATAATGTTGTGCAGTTATTGGGTCATAACTGGGTATAAGTGAAATTCACTGTGGGCTGTTTTTGTCCTCCTTTCATTGTGATTTTGTCAGTAAACTGTACTTAGGCCACTGGTTGGAGCTGAACCACCACACGCCTTTTTAAATCACAAGGTGGGGCCTGAAGGTTTTGATAATGGTAGAGGATGAGGTCAGGGGTGCTTTCTCCTCCCCTTTTCCCTTTAGGCTTTTTACAGCATCTGTTGAGAATGTTGACTATCCTGGGATGTTCAGACCAGCATATGTGTCTTGCTCTCTGTCCTGAATGTCTGTCTGGACCTACGTGTAACCAAAAACTGCTCCAAGAATATTGCCAAGAGGTCTTTCCTGGGCTGAAGGGTCGGGGTGGCATGGGGTGTGGGAGGGCATTAAAAAATACCTAGACAAGAAAAACAGATCCAGAGGCACTGTGGCTGCCCAGGCCTCAGAAACCAACACCACAGCTGAGCCAGAAAGAACCCTTACAACAGGCACTGGAGCTACCCATGACTCAGAGAGTGCAGTTCCTCCAGTCTCACCAAGAAGCACCATGGGTGCTCAAACCTCAGAGGCCAACCCCAGAGCTGATCCAGACAGCCAACCAGTACGCCTGTCAGTCACCTCTATCCAGAAGAAGAAATACATGGAGAAATCACTCCTCATTGTGAAAGATGATGATGAAATGGGACCATTGCAAGGCCCTGAAGAGGCAATACCAGAGGTTATAACCCAATCCTTGTCCTTGAGCTGAAAGATAAGCCTTCAGCCACCTTCCAGGGGAGCACATCATCACCTGGCTACTCCGAAGCTGGGACAATGGGGCAGGCAGCAGGGAGAAGGCAGGGAGGCCAAGCAGCTGGGATCCCTGTCCAGAGAAGGAGGCAGTAACAAGGCAATTGGAAGGAAGGCTCAAGCCCTCAGCCTCTGGAGGTGACTTTGATCAAGTGTAAGGGCAAGGTACCAGTTCATTGAAGATGCTGTCTATTAGCCAGACAAGTGGACAACCATGGAGCAGGATATCCATTATCTGAGGGGATTAGCCATGTGAGAGATGATTTAGTGTGGTCCTGATGATTTGCAGCTCTGTCCATACTGTGCATAGACTTCCTGCAGAGAGGGCACTTTGAAGACCCAAAAGGGTACCAGGGGGCTTTTGGAATAGCAGCCTCAAGGACAGAAGAAATTGAATAAGTGTCTCTTCTGCCTGGGCTGTCAGAAGACCCTGCTGTTGTGAGGCTGCTAAAGGTTGAAGAACAGCGAGTACCAATTGCTACCATGATGGTGGACAGGCAACAATACCACACCCAACAGAGACTCCCTGATTCCCATTCAGAAACTGATCATCAACTGGAGAGTCAGGGAGTGATTGGTAGAACCCGCTCACCCTTCAACAGTGCAATCTGGCCAGTGGGGAAGCCCAGTGCAGAGTGGAGGCTGATGCTGGACTATCGTGCCCTGAGTGCTCCCTCTGAGTGCTGCAGTGCCAGACCTGCTGGAACTCCAGTATGAACTGGAGTCAAAAGCAGCCAAGTGCTACACTACAATTGACATTGTAAATGTGGTTTTCTTGACTCCTTTGGCAGCAGAATCCAGGCCACAGTTTGCTTTCAGTTGGAAGAGAATCCAGTACACCTGGGATTGACTGCCCCAGGGCTGGAAACACAGCCCCACCATCTGCCACGGACTGATCCAGTCTGCATTAGAGCAGGGCGAAGCCCCAGAGCACCTACAGTATATTGATGATGTCATGGCATGGGACAGCACACCTGAGGAATTTTTTGAGAAAGAGAAGAAAATAATCTGAATTCTGTTAAAGCTGGTTTTGCCATCAGACAGAGTAAGGGCAAGGGACCTCCTTAAGGAATCCACTTTTTAGGAATAAAATAGCAGGATGGGTGTCATCAGATCCCATTGGATGTTATCAATATAATAGCAGCTATGTCTCCACCCACCCACAAAAAGGAGACACAAGCTTTCCTAGGCACTGTGGGTTTCTGGAGAATGCATATCCCAAACCACAGTCTCATTGTCAGCCCTTTCTACCGTGTAACCTGGTAAGAGAACAATTTCCAATGGGTCCCTGAGCAGTGAGAAGCCTTTGAAGAGATCAAACAGGAGATAGTCTGTGTAGTAGCCCTTGGGCCAGTCCAGACTGTGCCAGATGTAAAAAATGTGTTCTACAGGACAGCCTGGGAGAATGACCCTACCTGGAGACTCTGTCAGAAAGCACCAGGGGAGGCTTAAGGTCAGTCTCTCTGGTTTTGGAGTCAGGGTTACAGAGGATTCAGACACTCTAACAGAAAAGGAAATACTGGCCGCCTATGAAGGGGTTCGAGCCACTTCAGAAGCGATTGGAACTGAAGCCCAGCTCCTCCTGGCACCCCGACTGCTGGTGCTGGTCGGGATGTTCAAAGGGAAGGCCCCTCCTACACACCATGCCACTCATGCTATGTGGAGCAAGTGGGTCACATTTATCACACAGTGGGCTGGAATAGGAAACCCCAATTGCACAGAAATCCTGCAAGTGATCACAGACTGGCCAGAGGGCAAAGATTTTGGAATATCACCAGAGAAGCAGGTGATGTGCTGAATAGTGCATAGTGTGTAGTGAACGTCCAGAAAATGAGAAAAAATATGCCCTGTTCACCGATGGGTCCTCTGGCATTGCTGGTAAACATCAGAGGTGGAAGGCTGCTGTATGGAGTCCTACACAAATTGCAGAAGCTGCCTATGGAGAAGGCAAATCCAGCCAGTTTGCAGAGGTGAAAGCCATCCAGTTGGCTTTAGAAAATGCCAAAGGAGAAAAAAGGCCAAATATTACATATTTCTCTATACTATTTCCTGGATGGTGGTCCATGGCAGATAGTCTAAATAATAAATACTGTTATGAACCTCCCCAGTACTGTGAAAATGTAAGATCTGGGCATGATTTAGATGGTGTGGAAACAGGGGTGGATAATGTCCTTCTACTGGACAGGCCAGAGCTCATCTCCCCAAGCAGGCTGCAAAGCTGAGCTGAGTTCACCTGGGCTGTTTTCCATACCACCTGACATCACTTCCCCATCAAAGGGGCTGGTTGGGGAGGGCTGGTCATGGCATGGCAGAGCACTCTGTTATTGTTGGGTTTGTAAGGTTCTATCTCTGCTATCACTGGGTATGAGTGCAATTTGAGCTGTTATTGTTCCCCTTTTATAGTGCTTCTGTAAGTAAACTGTCCTTATCCCAGCCCACAGAGGCTCTGTCTGTTTCTCCTCTGGGAGTGAGCGAGCAGCATGTGGGACTCAGCCATTGTTTGGGGCTGAACCACCACAGTTTCCAGCCACAAGCAGCGAGCTTCTCTAAGAGAAAGTTCTGGAAAAATATGTCCAAGGCCTTGCTAAAGTCAAGGTAGACAACATGCAGAGCCCTTCCCTTGTCCAAGAAGCACGTCACTCTGTCATAGAGAGAGATTCAGTGGGTCAAACAGGACCTGCCCTTATGAACCCAAGTTGACTGGACCAGATCACCTGGGGGTTCTTCATGAACTGGCTAATGCTGCTCAGGATGTTCTGCTCCATCAGCTTCTCTGGGACTGGAGTCAAACCATCAGGCCTGTAATTTCCCTGATCATCCTTCTGTCCGTTCTTATACAGGGGGTTACATTGACTGATCCAGTCAGCCAGGACTGATGGAAAGTGGTTTGGTGAACCCCCCTTGCCAGCTCTTTCAGCACCCTTGGCTGCATCCCATTCAGCCCCACAGATCTGTGCACATCTCTGTGGTGCAGCAGGACCATCTCCTCCTGGATTGAGGTGGGCTCATTCTGCTCCCTGTCCCTGTCTCCTAGCTCAGGGAATTGGATTCTCTCTGTGCAACTGCTCCTATTGCCAAAGTCAGTGGCAAAGATTTCATTAAGAACCTCAGCCTTGTCCTCATCTTTCCACAATGTTTCCTCCTGAATCTGATAGGGGATGGAGGGTCTCCCTGCTCTTTCTTTTATTTAAATGGAGGACAGATGAATTTCTAGCTGGGCTTTGGACCAACAATGAGGAGAAACTCTCATCCTGTTGTACTTCCCTCAGCATTACACACCCCACGCTGCCCCAGGAAGAGCCTGAGCAATGCCTGAGGGGCAGGACCTGTCTTCCCTGGGTTGGGGGTAAGGGCTTGGCCTTTCTGCTTCATCAAACTGACCCAGTGCTTGCTCAGTATCTCAGCTGCTTGTACATTGCCTTTGCCTACCAGCCAACATGGCCTCCAATTACCTGTGCTAACGAGTCCCTGGGGAGGCTCAGCCAGCAATGGCTCTCAGTGGGACTCATTAATACTTCAGGTACTTTGGCTTCTGCTTTTGACATGGAGTTTTTTGTGTAATTTCCTCTCAGTACCTGAGCTTCAAGGACTCACCACCAAATGCACCCCAGGGCTCATTGTAAGAAAAAGAAAGCACTAACGAGCTATATCTCATCATGTAAAGATCTTCAGGTCTTCAAGAGATGTACAGATCATTGAAGCTGTTTCAAAGGGAGCTCAGAGTAAAATTGATTTCTTTTTCAGGGTGTAGGTTATTATTTTCACTGTAGAGGAGAGGTGACATCCTCTGACTGAGATTGATCCAGGGTGCCTCCTAAGGAGGTCTGGACTGCTCTGAAAAAGGGTCCCTTGAGGCAGTGGGGACAACCTTGGTGCACATCTCCACAAGCCCACCATGACTCTCACCAGCCAACTGGGACTTGCATCCCTTGTCCTTACATCAGGTCTCTCTCTGCACTCCACAGTGGGGCATTACAGCCCCTCTGTACCAGCTCCCCTGCTTTCCTTAGAGAACTGGCTGCACACAGGCAGCACACAGGGAGTTATTTTCCCAACAACAGGAGAAACCTGACAAGATTCACCATTAAATCAAACACTCCTCACTCTGTGCCAAGTGCAATCTGCCACCAGTGAGGTTCACCTGCCACAAAGCTTAACCCTGTGAGAGATGTTCTAGTGAGGAAGGAGACTGTGACATCACCACAGTCAAGAGCTGGCTAAAGACAGAATGAGTCAGACAACTGCCAGAAAGGCAAGGGTTTAACTCCCTGAAACTCAGAGCAGCAGCTGGATGGTTGAGAGGTGTCTGAATGGTCCAAGGGAAAGAGGAAGGGATATCTAGAGAGCAACCAGAAGCGCTGGTGTGCAGATCCATTGTTGGAACTATGATTTCAGACATGGTCAATTGACTTTGGACAGGTAGAAATATGTGACAGACAGGGGAGATTAAATGCACAGCTGTCCTGTTTCTGGCCAGGCAAGAGTTCACCTCCCCAAGCAGCCAGCAGAGGTGAGCTAAATTAGCAGAGGTGACCTGAGTTAGCACAGCTGAGCTGAGTGTGTCCAGGCTGTTTTCCACACCACCTGACATCTCTCCCCCATAAAAGGGGCTGGCTGGGGAGGGGCACTCATGGTTTCCTTAAGGTTAGTCTGAGTGTGGCTGGGGTGTTTGGTTTGTCCTTGCATTGTGCAGCACCTTGTGATCCTTTGGTCAGTAAAGTACTCTCTGTTATCACTGGATGTGAGTGTAGTTTGTGATGTGCTGTTATCATTTTTTCACAGTGATTTTGTCAGTAAATTGTCTTCCTCCAAACCCAAAGAGGGTCTGTCTGTTTCTCCTCCGGGAGTGAGCATTATAACCTGATCCTTGTACATGAGTGAGCTGGGAGAAATGAGAAAAGATTTCAGCTGCCTTCCAGGGGAGCACATCATCCTCTGGCTACTCTGATGCTGGGACAATGGGGAACACAGCCTGGAATTAGAAGGCAGGGAGGCCAAGGAGCTGGGATCCCTGTCCAGAGAAGGAGCCATTGACAAGGTGATTGGAAAGAAGTCTCAAGCCCTCAGCCTCTGGAGGCCACTTCTGTCCAGTGTGGGGGAAAGGTCCCCGTTCAGTGAAGATGTCATGTGTTGGCCAGGCAAGTGCATGACCACAGAGCAGAGTGTGCTGTGTTTGAGGGGATCAGCCACGTGAGAGATGAATTCCTATGATCCTGATGATCTGCAGCTACCCACCAATCCTGACGAAGTCCAATGTTCTTCACCCACGTTGTGTAAGTCTGTGTGGAGTGCACCAGCATCATACGCCAACTGCCTGGCAGTAATAGATTGGGGAAAGGAAGAAGCACCAACAGTGGCTGAGGTGTCTGGCCAACTCCTGTGGGGGTGCCCTGTGGGGGTGGTTGCAGCAATGGAAACAAAGCAACTGGGAGTGCAGAGGCAAACCCATCTGGCCATGATGTAGACGGTGTGCAAAAAGGGGTGGATAATGTCCTGGTTCTGGTCAGGCCACAGTTATCTCACCTGTGCTGGCTGCTTGGGAACGCTGAGTTAGCCCTGGCTGTTTTCCACACCACCTGACAGCACTTCTCCATAAAGGAGCTGGTTTGGGCACCACTCCTGGGTGCCTCCAGGGCAGTCTGAGTGCAGCTGGGGTGTTGGGTTGGTCCTCCTGTCCTGCAGCACTCTGTAATCCTCAGGTGGGTAAGGTACTCTGTGTTCTCACCGGGTATGAGTGTCATGGGCTGTTTATTGTTCTAGTTTCATGGTGCTTTTTTCAGTGAACTCTCCTTATCCCAACCAACAGAGGCTCTGTCTCTTTCTCCTCTGGGAGTGAGCCTGTGGTGTGTGGTGCTGAGACACTGTTTGGGGCTGAACCACCACAAGCATTTACAGCACTCTCTCCTCTTTTTATTTATTTTCTATCATGTCCTTTAATGCCTCTTGCTGAGGCACCACAAGTCAGCTGAGGCTTCTACACTCACACATTAACCACTGACACATCGGAGCTTCACTTCCAGCAGACCCTGGCAAAACCCTCCGTGGTTTTACAGAGAGAAACCTCAAGAACTTTTCCAACCAGAGCTGATCTGCCCCTTCTGATCTTGTGATGTTCTGCATCAGGGGATAACCACAACAGGGGTAGAACCAACACATCGTACTGTTTTGTGACCAATCCAGCACTGGTGACACATGATAATTTATTCATTGGTGCCCAGTGCTTGCCCAGCATCAAGGCCCTTCCTGATTCACTTGCTGTTCCACCAGAAAGTAAGCTCAGGGAGCACTGGTTGTTGTGAGGAAGGACTGCCAGGGCAGCTGCTGCCAACTGCCCAAAAGAATCTCCCATGCACGATGACATCATCAGTGAGCAGGATTAAACCTCAACACCTGCACATCAAGGGAATTCAGACATGACTGGTGGAGCAGCAGTGTCAAGGAGGAGGCTTTGGGCGTTCTGAGGGATGCCACAGCAGCCAGGGCTGCTACACAGGAACCTGGCCATGAGCACATTGGGCAGCACTGGGAGCAGTACGGCCACCCAGGCAAAGGCACTCACTGTCAGTTTGACTCAGCACTGCTGTGGACACCAGCAGAGAGTCCAGCAGTGGGAGGTCCCCAGTAAGCACGAGTGTGGAGGAACAGTCATAAGGTTGAAAGAAATTCTGCTAAGACAGGGTTAGGGGTCTTGTGTGGAGAGGCTGGGAGATCTGGGCTTCTTTAGCCTGGGGAAGGGGAATCTGAGGAGAGTATAGGGGTAGCTCCAGAGAGCTTGAAATTTCCTTTTCAAATGAATGACAATTAAAACTAGAGGTGCAGATGGGTTATGAGCATGGAGAAATGCCATTCTGAGGGTAGTGCTGTGGTGCTTGGAGTTACTTGGTGGAAGTGTGGATGGGCTGGTGGCTTTGTTTTTCTGGGAACAGCTGGCGAGGAGGGGGAGACAGCAGTACAGGCGGGGACATCATGAGGTGAGAACAAGGTGGGGAAAGGCGTTGGGTGCCTGCAGCCTGCAGGGAAACTGGCACAGGTGTGGGGCAGTGTGAGATGGGCTGTGGTGCAGATGGCCAAGGGTGCTGGCCAGGCTGAAAGGGCCTGATAGAAATGAGATCACAGCCCTTGGCTGTGGCTGATGTCCCTGCAGAGGCCTCAGTGAAGACACATTGTCCTCGTGGCCATGGAACATCATTGCTTCCTTGAACTCAACGTAGGGAGGCATCCATGTGTCACATCCCTGTCCTACCCTTGGTATCACACTCCCCACATCCCATGTAAGAGCCCTGAGACACAGTTGGGGGTCAGGATCTCCCTGCTCAGGGGCTGGGGCTCAGCACTTGGCATTTCTGCTTCATCAGACCAAGCCAGGGTGTCCTCAGCATCAGAGCTGCCTGTGCTTTGCCTGGGTTTGTCCTCATGGCCTCCAGTTGTGAGGTGTAAGATGTTCATGGGGAGTTTTTGTCAGTAATGGCTCCCAGTAGGGCCCATGAACGCTTCAAGGTACTTTGGGCATTAGGTCTGACTGACATTTTAAGAGGTTTCTTCACTCTCATCTTGGTATCTGAGTTCTGTGGACTCAGAAGCAAATATACAATAGGGGCTCATGGAAATACAGAAAGCCTTAAAAAGCATATCTGTTCAAGTCAATTTCATTAATAAAATCCAGACTTCTACAAATAATTGGATTTCAGTTAGGTATTTAATGATGAACAGTTCAAAGCAATATTACAATGGAGGATATTTTCTCTTCATGACTATTTCCTGTCATGGCTCAGTTGATAGAAGCAGTGACAGCCACATTACGCAATGGGTGTCAGTCTCCTAAGGAGATCTGGACGGGCAGGAAAAGCAGTATTTTCAGATCCAGCCCTGCATAAAGAATCTTACTCTTCCCCAAGCCCAGCAGTTCCCTCACTGGCCTCCTGGGACTCCCAGCACTTTTCCTCCCATCATCTGTGCTCACAGGCACAGACAGATTTCTCTGACAACAAACAGCAGTTCAACATGACACAGTTTAATACCCATGAAATCTCTCTCCTCAGCTGCTGCTACGGCCAAGCAGCGTGTGCAGGGGGTCAGCTTTCAGAGCAGATTCTCTCCCAGAACAGTTTCAATCAGATCCATAGAAAGGTCACTTTTCAACACACTGACCTTCTCACAGAACAGTTCATTAGACTACTGAAAGATGGGATGTTTTCCAGCTCTCTGAAGCTCAAAGCAGGTACGAGAGAGCTGAACGGCATCTGAGCGATGAACAAGCAGAGGTGAAAAGCTGTGAGCAAAGTGAAGTGCATAAAACCAGCAAGACTGCTGAAAAGATGTCCTTAGGCATCGCCATAACATCAGTATGGGTGGAAACACCTGAATGACAATGGAGATGAAAGAGGCAGACTGGTGGTGATGCAGGTACAGGGGAAGGGGAGTGTTTCTCCTGCTGCCATGTCTGAGTCAAACAAGACCTGGAGACACTGCATGAGGAATGGGATGAAGGTGTTATTACATCAGAGACAAAACAGATGGAAAAAGCCCACAGAAACGAAAAGTCCCTACTAAATACAGACTGGTCCTAATATGAGTTACATGACCAGCGATAAGCAGAAGAAGATGAGCAGTTTATTGCTGCTTAGAAGCATCCAGTCACCAGTTTCCACATGGCATCCTTGAGCTCCTGGTTCCTCATGCTGTAGATGAGGGGGTTCACTGCTGGTGGAAACACACAGTAAAGGAATGCCACTAACAGGTCCAGAAATAAGGAGGAGATGGAGGGGGACTTCAGGTAGGCAAAGAAGGAAGTGCTGAGAAACAGGGACACCACAGCCAGGTGAGGGAGGCAGGTGGAAAAGGCTTTGTGCCGTCCCTGCTGCGAGGGGATCCTCAGCACAGCCCTGAAGATCTGCACATAGGACACCACAATGAACACAAAACAACCAAAATACAAAAAGGCACTGACCACAAGGACTCCAGTTTCCCTGAGGTAGGCATCTGAGCAGGAGAGCTTGAGGATCTGGGGGATTTCACAGAAGAACTGGGAAACAGCATTGCCATGGCAGAGGGGCACTGAAAATGTATTGGCTGTGTGCAGAAGAGAATAGAGAAACCCACTGCCCCAGGCAGCTGCTGCCATGTGGACACAAGCTCTGCTGCCCAGGAGGGTCCCGTAGTGCAGGGGGTGGCAGATGGCAACGTAGCGGTCATAGGCCATGATGGTGAGAACAAAGTACTCTGTTGAGAACAAAAATGTAAAGAAAAAGATTTGAGTCACACATCCCAAGAAGGAAATGGCCCTGGTGTCCCACAAGGAATTGGACATGGATTTGGGAACAGTGGTGGAGATGCAGCCAAGGTCAAGAAGAGAGAGATTGAGGAGGAAGAAGTACATGGGGGTGTGGAGGTGGTGGTCACAGGCTATGGTGATGATGATGAGGCCATTGCCCAGGAGAGCAGCCAGGTAGATGCCCAGGAAGAGGCAGAAGTGCAGGAGCTGCAGCTCCCGTGTGTCTGCAAAGGGCAGGAGGAGGAACTGGCTGATGGAGCTGCTGCTGTTGGACATCTGCAGCCATCAAGTGGGGAGAGCTGTGAGAGTTGGAAAATGCAACGAAAGGTTAGGGAACACTTCTATGAGGACAACCTCTTCCAATTCACATTGACTCTCTGTATTAAGGAGGACTTTTTTCAGGACATTTTTGGCAGGTCTGCTTTGTGCTGCCTTGAACGTGCCACTGCTGGGACTCCCTGGTCAGCTGTTGCCTCTCTAGAAACTCATTCCTGCCTGAGTTCTGTAGAATATCAGTGTCTGCGCTGCAGGCGATATGAGGGAGTTCCCAAATCCTCCCTTGCCAGGGCATTTCTGGAAGCAGTTCCTTCTTTCTCCTTCCCTGAAAATGTCTCTGATACCTGGAGCTGTTGCTGCAGCTGCTTCTCTTTGCCCATGTCACCTCCTGCTCTGTGCTCACAGACATCATCCCACCTGCCCTGTGCTCAGCTATGCTCTGCAGACCCCTCCTGCAATCAGGGCTCTGCCCTGTGAACCTGTGTGTGCAGGGCTCAGGAAATGCTCTGATGTGGACATTCTTGAGGGGAGAAATTAGTTCTGATATACCACAGTCAGCACAGCCCACAGGAGAGGAAAAGTCAAAGCAAAGACTCTGCCTGGCAGGAAAATGCTTCCTTGATGTTGTTCTTCAAATTCCCTTTGAAATTTCTCAAGGATCTGCTGGAGCTGGGAACAAACCTGACCCAGGCAGCACTGTCTTACTGCAGAATGACCTCACACTGCTCTTCCCTTGGTCTCTTCTTCAATGCACAGGTCCTTCTCTATCCCTGTGGAAAGCCCACAAGGCTGGCTGAGTGCTGACCCTGGCAGCAACAGAGTCCCTGCCCAGCACACAGACCCCGGGTCACAAGGACCCTGCTCTCAAGGACAGCCCTGGGCACCCATCAACCATGCCCAGGAGAAGACAGCTGTCCTGCCCTGTCCCTCTGATGGGGCACAAGGGCATCACTTCCAGGAAGCACTTTCTGGTCCTAGAGAGAACCTGTCCTCCTGACAGACCCCACACACTGCCCCATGTCCCAGCTTTAGGAGATCCCTCCAGGAACAGAACCTGCATTGCCCTGCACCCACAGACATACCAGGCAGAATGCTGTGGAGATTTCTCCTCCAGTGAGCTCTCAGCATCCATCAGCTCTCTCAGCCTCCCAGGTCTCCCCTCGGTGCCTCCAGGCAGTGTCCCCAGCCCTGTGTGCTTGGCAGAGGAGCTGCTCCTGGCCAGAGCTGTCTCTTTTCAGGAGTTGCTGGGTTGCCATGAGCTCCCTCCATCCCAGGAGCCCAGCCCAGCTCCCACCAGAGGAGCAGGTGAAGCTGTCACGTACTCTATCCCCTCTGGACTCCTTCGTGGTGTCTCTGGAGCTCAAAGGAACTAACTTGGAAAGATACTGAAGTCCTTTGTAATGTTCCCTCCCTTGTCTGGCAGAAATCCTTGTGTCCAGCAGAGTCCTTTCTCCTGACCAAACTAGAGTTGGGCAGGAGAATCACCTTGCCTTGTCTCCCTATGAGACACGACCCACAGGAAGGGACAAGGAAGGGTCTCTTTCCCCCTGTGAATGGAAGGGAGTCAGTCGAGTAACTCCAGACCCTTCATCCTTGCTTTGCAGCCCTGGGGCTGGAAGGACTTGCTGCTCTGACCTATGGCTGCCACAAACCCATTGGAGTTTCCATTCCTCTAGCCCCAGTTCTGGTGGCACAAATAGGCACCTTCTTTATGGGAGCTGCTGGTCACAGCTCCCTTAGGAATGGAGGCAAGTTGTAATTTACTCTTCTCCATGAGAGTGAGCCTCATCAGATGGAAAGTGGGTGTCACCCACATTTGCTCGTACCCAAAACTATCGCCGTTCACGGCGTGGCGACCTGGTTCAGGAACGGCAACGGCGCCACACTCTGGCTGCTCGGTCCATCAGCTCACAGACACCAATGTGGTGGACGGCAAATGGCGTTTATTGGAGAGGGGCGCGGGGCTTTATACCCCAGGGGTCTGATGTCACTTCCGTCCGCTTACCTCACCGGCTCCCTACTATTGGTTACCTAAGGAGAAGGGGGGGTCCTACCTTTCGTACAGCCCGAAATCTTCCGACCGCCAGGCCCCATCTACCGACATTTCCCCCCTCCCTGTGCTCACTAAAACTACTCACAGTGCAAAGTGCAAAAGTGACACACAATACTGATATATAAAGAGGTGACAGCTTATAACAGTGTTGGACTACAGTAGTGACAATATATAATAGTGATAATACATAATAGTGATAATAATGGTGATAATATGTTAGTGATAATATATAATAGTGGTAAGTTGTAATACTGATAACCTATAATAGTGATAGCTTAAGGCACATTGAGTGAATGATAGTCAGAGGTAGCTTAGACAGCAGGGTGTACTAGGGACAACTACAGAACAGTAGAGGTAGTGCTCAGTGGTTACTTTCTTAAAGCATCTGTCTGTTCTCTACAAAGAGAATGTTAACCCTCTCTAGATGACTCTTGACGAATGCTGTGAGCTTGTTCAGTACGCAGGGTCCGAAAATCAGTGCTATTATGATCATCAGAACTGGTCCCAACAAGGTAGATATTAAGGTGGTTAGCCATGGCGAGTAACTAAACCATGATCCCAGCCATCCTCCTTGGGCCTCTCTTTCCTTTTTCCTCTGAGCTAACCTTTCTCTCAGTTGAGCCATCGAATCCCTGACTAATCCAGTGTGGTCAGCATAAATCAGCATTCCTCTTTCAAGGCGGCACAAAGGCCTCCTTGTTGCATGAACAGGAGGTCTAATCCTCGTCTGTTCTGCAAGACAACCTCTGAGAGTGAAGAGACAGATTGTTCTAGATGGGTCATAGATTGCTCGAGTCTTTGCAGATCTTCGTCGATGGCAGTTTGTAGTCGAGCCAGGTCTTGGTGATGGTTCACCGGAGAGGTCACAGGTGCAAGATACCCCTGGTTATAAGGGCAGGCTGTCCTTTAATGCACCACGGTACAGAGGCATGGGGTGCCAGACACACTGGGTGCAGAGGAACGGGGTGCCAGGCACACCCGGTACAGAGACAAGCTTTCCATTACAACACCCCTGTTACATGGGCAGGCTGTCCATTACCACACAGCCTGTGCAGACACACGGGATACAAGAAACCCCCGATACAGCACCCCAGTACAGAGACAAACAGGGCTAGACACACCCTGTACAGAGACAGGCTGTCTGTTATGACACCCCTGGTACAGAGGCAGGCTGTCCGCTGTGACATCCACGGTACACAGGGATGGGGAGAAGAATGGGAAGACAAAAGGTAAACGTTATGGGTTCACTTCAGAAGAGTGTACTGGGACAGAGAGTGGAGGGGGAAGTAACAACAGCACTTAGGTTGAAATATGCACAATGGGTGACACACAGGGCAGCTTCTCGCCTGGTGACCAAATAACCACACACAACCGACCACCACTAAGACCTTCCCAGAGACACATCACCGTGTAAACACTAATCACAAAGTAATTCTGTCTTGTTCACACACATTTCCAAACCCACCTGTGATGGATTGAGCCCAGATTGTTTCTAAACACCCACCAGACATTCAATCATTGCCCCACAGTGGGCTGGGAGAGAGAAACAGAAGAGTCAATGTAATGAAACCTTTGGGCTCAAGATACAAAGAGCATCAAAAGTGAAGGGAAACCCAGGGCCTCAGAGCCCCACCCCCAACAGAAGTGGTGTAAAGGCAGTCACTGACCAACTCTCACCTCCCACTGACTGATGCCCAACCAGGCTCCCCTTGGAAAGAAAGCCCTGCCCAGTTTTATCTCCAAGCGGGATGTCATGTTGATGGAATAACCCCTTTGGTCAGCTTTGTCCCCTCCCACACCCTTGCCAAGCCCCAGCCACCTCCCTGGGATGGGCAGAGTGAGAACAGAGAAGGCCTTGATGCTGTGCAAGCCCTGCTCAGCAATAGCTAAAGCATCTGTGTGATCTCAGCACTGTTTGGGTCGCAGATCTAAAGCAGAGCACTGTGCAGACTGCTGGGAGGAAAACCAACTGCGTGCCAGCCCCAGCCAGGCCAAAGATGCTTCTCCACCCCCTCTCTGGGCAGCCTGTTCCAGCCCCTCGCCACTCTCTCTGTAAAAATCTCCCCCCTAATATCCAATCTAAACCTTCCCTCCTTTAGTTTTAACCCATCCCCCTTGTCCTGCCATTATCTACCCCTTTAACAAGCTGCTTCCCCTCCTGTTCCTCTGCTCCCTTCAGGGACTGGGAGGCTGCAATGAGGTCCCCCCACAGCCTTCTCTTCTCCAGGCTGAACCAGCCCATCTCCCTCAGCCTCTCTTTGTAGGGGAGCTGCTCCAGCCCTCTGAGCATCCGAGGGTCCAGGTGCCCCCCCCGCCTGATGGACCCTGGGGGCCAGTGTCCTTCCCTTGTGCCTGCTGGGGACACCAGCGGGTGCTGCAGAGCAGTGGGACCCTGTCCACTTCTCTCCATCCCATGGCTTACAGCTGCACTGCTGCCCCTGGCTCCATGGCAGGGGAGGATGGTGAGCTCTGCAGGGCTTCTCCAGAGGCATTCCCTTGCCTTGGCCATGGCTCTCCAGAGGAAAAGGCCTGAGCGCCTCTGGCACCTGCAGGGATGGGTGGTGGCTGTAATCTCCTGGAGCAGGTTTTCCATCCAGCAGATGGGCTCTAAAGGTGGCTTTGCCAGCAGCAAAGTAGATCCATTAGACTCTTCCTGCTTTTGTTCTGCCTCCCTCAAGCTGTGCCAGGGAATTCCAGCTGCTCCTGAAGGGCTCCCTCTTAGGAGGTCTTCTAGCTGTCCCTGTGACAGCTCTGTCTGTGGGACAGGGCAGGGTGCTGCCTTTCATGCTGCCTGGGGACATGGTGACAGCACTGTGAGGTGGCAGTGATGTCTGGTGTGAAGCCCCGCCCACCGCAGCTCCCCCCAGGGAAGCCCCTCCCACTTAAGTTCTGTCCATCAAAGTTCCAACAGACCATGTTTGAAACCAGACAGGCTTTGAAAAGCAAGTGAGGAGGATCTCCAAGGATGTTTGGGACTTTCATCCACTTCCCGTCCCCATCTTTCCACTCAGGGGTCTGGGTATCAGGAGAGAAACTGCTCTGATTACTAAAGACAGGCAAGAAAGGCATCAAGTACCTCAGACCTTTCTACATCCTCAGTCACAATGGATCCCCCCCAACCAATAAAGGTGGAAGATTCTCCTTTTCATTAATGATTTAATAATTTTATTATAATATTTTAAAATGTCTCAGGGCACTGCAGGGATGTGCCTGGGCACGGTGCCAGCAGGAAACCACAGGCTGCTGCCCGGGGGGAGCAGGGCGAGCGCTGCGAGGTCACGTGGGCTGTGGTTTGTGCACCTGCAGGCTCCAGCTCCCGCTCTGCCCGGGGGGAATAACGGCCCCTGGGTGACACGCTGAGAGCCAGGGACACGGCTGAGCCCCTGGGCTGCGTGTCTGCTGCCAGGGCAGGGACATGGCCCAGCCCGGGCTCCTGCCAGGGACCCGCCGTGGGGCTCTGCGGGGAGGAAGGGGCCAGCCAGCACTCCTGGGCTGGAGCTCTGCCCCTGGCCAAGGGCTTGTCCCAGCTGCTGCTCCCAGCACAGCAGGGCTGGAGCAGGAGCAGGGGCTGTTTCCTTTCCAGCCTGACACAGACCCGCAGCAGTCCCAGCTCCGTGGCTCCCACGGCTTGGCGGTGCCTGGACGTTCTTGGCCTTGGGTTCTTGGATGAGCCCAGCAGAGGAGATGCTCGTTGCTCCCAGTGCCCCCAGCAGGGACCGAGCGGGGACAGACCCATTTCTCCTCCACACCCAGCTTGTCCCATGACCATCCCCTGCCCCAGTGACCGTGACATGCGCAGCGGGACCTCTGTGTCCCTCATATATGGTCATGAACGGAGCTGGAGGAGTTCATTGGAGGGCTGGGCTGTGTCGGAGGGGAGATACCTCCCGATAACGACTAAAAAGGGGCTGCTGCTTTGATTGGCTCCTCATGCAGCTGGGTCTGCATCTAAGAGATATATTACCCTTTCATCACTGTCGTCTCTGTGGGTCCCCAGGAGCTGTGACAGGGAGTGTGGTGCTGCAGGGCTGCTCGAGCAGGACAGGAGGCTGAGGCTGGGGATGGAGGGTCTCCTGTCCCCTCAGGTGCTGTGGCTGTTCGTCTGGGTTCATCTGTGCAGGGGTAAGTGCAGCATCCTTGTCCCACAGAGAGGGTCAGCGGGCACTAGTGGGGACATGGAGGTATCTCTGAGAATGGGGTGTCTTTGGAGGTGCCACTGAGATGAGGGGCAGACAGTGCTCAAGTCAACTGTACTTGAGCCTTTCCCTGTGGTTCTGGGGGCACAGGGCTGTTGCAGGGGGGTCTGGGCTTGTGGGGAGATTGTGCCCTGTGAAGATCCAGGCACAGTGTATGGAGGGGAAGGGGAAGGTGGTGGTTGATTTTGGAGGAGGTGCTGCTGGCTGTGTGGTTGTGAATAACCCAGTGGGGTTAGAGCTGAGCACCTCCAGCATGGTGAAAGCCTTGGGGACAAATGTGAGCCTGACACTGCCCTGAGGACAGCATGGAAGGGTACATCATGCACACTGGTTCCTGGGAAGGAGGACCCTCCAGACCTGTGGTCTAGTGTTCAGTGCTCTCCTGAAGGTTCCCATGTTTGTGCTTGCAGGGGCTGCAGAGGTGAGGCTGGAAAATGGTGGTGGACGCTGTGCTGGAAGAGTGGAGGTGAAACAACAGGGGCAGTGGGGGACAGTCTGTCATTACTCATGGGACAAGACTGATGCTGCAGTGGTTTGCAAGCAGCTGCGCTGTGGGGATGCTGTTGAACCTCATTGGTCTGCACACTTTGGGCCAGGATCTGGCCTCATTTGGATGGCTGATGTTGACTGTCGTGGCACCGAGTCTGCCCTGTCTGAGTGCAGAAACACAGAATGGGTTCGAACGCATTGTCATCACAGATGGGATGCTGGAGTGACATGTTCAGGTGAGGGTACAGCCCATTCCCCTCTTTTGTGGCCAGGACTGGGGAAGGGACCTGGCTGTGCCATCAGGGATAAAAGGGGGTACTAGAGAAGGGCCCAGTGTTGCCAGTCACACAGCTGAGCTGGGATTCTCATTCTAGGTACCCTGGTCCCCAAGGAAAGCCCAGCAGAAACCTCAAACATCCTGACCCCTGCTGTGGCTCAGCCCACCCTCTGTGGGTGCCTAAAGCAGGGAGATGGGTGCTGTGCACACCTGCGGTACGCTCTTGCCCTGGATGAGCATCCCTCCCTGGGTGGGGGCTGGAGCCGGGGGCTGGTGCAGACAGTGGCTGTGGGTACACCCACACTGCAGAACCCTCTGGGGGCATTTCTGGTGGCTCCAAGGGGTTCCTGGGCCTGAGCTTGGTGGTGCAGAGCAGGCTGCCACAGCCAACAGCACCTGGGCCCATCTCCTTGGGTCCATCACCCATGGGTGCTTCAGGGCCTGGGGCCCGTGCCCAGCAGCCCAGGGTCTCCAGAAGAGCAGCATTATATCTGAGCAGTGTCTGTGGCTGTGGCTGTGGGAGAACAGCCAGCCCCCAGTGCTGTGCTGATTTCTGGAGAGCAGGGAGGGGCTCTGGTGGGTTTGTGCCATCAGCACCCTCTGGGAGCTGCTGGGATTATTGTGAGGCTCTTGGCCTGTAGCCAGCTGAGAGATGGGGTGAGACATGCTCAGGACGTTGCCAGAGGGCTCTGGGAACTCACAGGGGTCTTTGCTTGCTCCAGGGTTTGTGCGGCTGGTTGGAGGGGGCAGCCCCTGCTCAGGACGAGTGGAGATCCATGATGAGAACCAGTGGAAAACTGTCTGTGACTCAGACTTTGGTCCCAAAGCCGCTGCCGTGGTCTGTGAAGAGCTGCAGTGTGGGGTAGCCCTGTCCATCCCTGGGGCAGCTCCTTTTGGAGAAGGTGTTGGTTCCATCTGGGACAGAGAGCTGCAGTGTTTGGGGAATGAATCCTCTCTGGTTTTCTGTCCCACAGGGTCCCACAAGGACCCACCCTGCACCCACGCCAACGATGCCAGTGTCATCTGCACAAGTAAGGACTCAGGGTGGGGTGCTGAGTGATGTGGATGAGCTGGGGGGAGGGAGCAGGATGGGGACAGGACACACAACTGGGTTTGAAGGCAGGAGGGGTGATGTGGTTTTCTGCAGCCCTAAGAGATTGCAGAAGGAGGAGAAGGGAAGGCTGTCCATCTGTCCAGTCCTACAGCTGCCATATGTGAAGAGCACCAATGCCCCTTTTCTCCTCTTCCTCTGTCCCCAGAGTACACAGGGTTCAGGCTGGTGAATGGCAGCACGGCTTGTGATGGGCGGGTGGAGGTCCAGGTGCTGGGGACCTGGGGCACCCTCTGTGACTCCCACTGGGACCTCTTGGACGCCCACGTTCTCTGTCACCACCTCGGCTGCGGGTTTGCTGAGTCCCTTCCTGGAGGAGGGCGTTTTGGGAGAGGCACCGGCCCCACCTGGAGAGAGTCATTCCACTGTGACGGGACTGAAGCCAACCTGAGACACTGCCCAGTGACTGCCCTGGGAGCCTCCCCATGCTCCCACGACAGGGACGCTGCTGTCATTTGCTCAGGTGAGTGCTGGGAAAACAGCCTCTTACCCCCATTGTCCCCTGGGGTGTGACATGGCCACCCAAAGCAAGGGATCCCAAGGCAGCCGCAGGGTGAGCTTCTCCCTGGAGAAACCCTCCCTTCACCTGGAGTGATCTGGAGAGCTTGATCTGTTCCAACTGAATGCCCTGAGGTGGGAGAGCTGACACTGAGGCTGTCACATCTCTGCCCTCTTGGGGCAGGGGTCAGTCTCTGGAGCCACCAGCAGCTTTGGGGTCAAACCAGCTGCCAGTCCCTGATCCCCAGGGGTGCAGAGGGGCAGAGATGTGTGGGGTGTCCCATGTATCAGCAGTGCCAGGGCTCAGGATGAGCAAGGCTTCTCCTGGTGTTGTCCATCCCCAGGCCATCCCACCATCTGCTGCTCCCTCCTGCAGGAGCTGCCCCATCTGCCTCAGCAGGGACATGTTGGGTGTCTGTGCCCCACCAAGAGCAAAGAGAGTCTCTTGCCCAGCAGGGCTCAGTCCCTGGGAAACCAACCATGAGAAAAGCTGCTCCTGAAGCTCAATGCAGAGTGCTTGGGCAGGCAATAGGTCTCAAGGGCTCCCTCAGGCTTCCAGAGCCTGGAGAGGCACTGCAGGTCTCTGGGCTCTCTGGTGCTGCTGAGGCTGGGCCATGGCTGCTCTCCCCAGGCTCAGACAGCTCCGGGGCCCTGCGGCTGGTGGGTGGAGGCAGCCGGTGTGACGGGCGAGTGGAGATCTTCCAGCGCGGGACCTGGGGCCGAGTCCTGGATGACCAGTGGGACGTGCAGGAGGCCAGCGTGGTGTGCCGGCAGCTGCGGTGTGGAGAGGCAGAGAGAGCCTACAACCCCCCAAAGCCTGAGAGAGGGACGGGTCCTGTGGGGCTGCGAGGGGTGCGGTGCGCAGGGCATGAGCCCCACCTGACCCTCTGCAACACCTCCCTGCCCGAGAGCGCGCTGGCAGCTGGGATTGCCGAGGACGTGGGGGTCGTTTGCCGGGGTGAGTGGCACTGCAGGGACCCCCGGGCTGTGGGCTGGGTGGGCACCATCCCCTGACAGCAGCTGGGCTTCTTCCTGCTGCAGGGAGCCGTCGGGTGCGGCTGGTGAACGGGCCCGGGCGCTGTGCAGGCAGAGTGGAGATCTACTACCGGGGCAGCTGGGGGAGCGTCTGCGATGACGGCTGGGACCTGCCCGACGCCACCGTTGTCTGCCAGCAGCTGGGCTGCGGAGGGGCGGTGGAGGCCGTTGGCTCTGCTGCCTTCGGGGAAGGCGCCGGGCAGGTCTGGCTGGGCAGCGTGAGCTGCTCGGGGGCCGAAGCTGCTCTCTGGGACTGCCCGGCACGGCCCTGGGGGCAGCCCGACTGCGGGCACAAAGAGGACGCCGGAGTCGTCTGCTCAGGTCTGTGCTGGGAGCTGTGCTGGGAGCCCAGGGACAGGGGAGCTCGGGACAAGGGGAGAGCCGGCAATGGCCGAGGCTGTCCCTGGCTGCTGCTGAGCCCCTGCCCAAGCCCATGCTGGGGACACCCACACACAGGTCCTCTCTGTCCCACATGGCATCTCTGGGGAGTTTTCCCCAAGGGTTAGCGGGGAGGAGAGGGTTGTCTGTCTGTCAGGGGCTGCCAGGGCGACTGTCTGGCTATGCATTTTCCTTGTCTGGGGGCGTCAGGGGCACCCCTGATCCTACATCCCTGTACCATCCTGTTCCCTTTGGTCTCTCTCCTCACAGAGTTTGTGGCCCTGAGGCTGGAGAAGAACGGCAGCTGCTCCGGGCGCCTGCAGGTTTTCTATAACGGGACCTGGGGCAGCGTTTGCTCCAACTCAATGACTCTCCAAACGGTGTCTCTGGCGTGCAAGGAGCTGGGCTGTGGGGATGCAGTATCCTTGGACCCATTCCTGACTTATGGAACGCTGCCTGGCCCTGCCTGGGTGGATCGTGTGGAGTGTGGGAGGAGTGACACCTCCTTCTGGCAGTGTCCCTCCACTCCCTGGAACCCACAGTCCTGCACTGACCTGCGTGATGAGACCCACATCACCTGCCAGGGTAACTCTGAGCCACCCGGGCACCAGCATCCCCAGATTCTGCTCCCTTCTGGGCACTGCCAGACACAGACAGAGCCCACAGGGGCTTTTCCTTTCCATGCCAGACCCTTCTGCTGCTGGTGGTGGCACAAAGGAGCCTTCAGCTCTCAGACCCCACACATTCAGCAGCAGTGGGCAGCCAGGCTGCCAGCCGAGCCTGGGGGAGGCACACACCCTCGGGGTGTCTGAGAGGAGGCTCCCCAGGACCTGCACACCCAGCCTCTCAGCACGTCTCCTCCTCCTCCTCTGCAGCTGTTTTTCAGGGTTCTATACTGGTTTGAGGGGTGCTATACTGGTTTTGGGGTATTCATACTGGTCTCGGGGGTACATTCTGGTTTTCAGGGGGGTCTATACTGGTTTGAGGGGATTCTGTACTGGTTTTATTGAGGGTTCATACTGGTTTGAGGAGGTTCTGTACTGGTTTGGGGTTCTATACTGGTTTGGGATACTCTATACTGGTTTTGGTGGTCCATACTCATTTAGCGGAATTCATACTGGTTTGTGAGTTTTCATACCGGTCCTGGGAGCTCTATACTTGTTTCTGGGGTTTCATACATATTTTGGGTTTTTTACTGGTTTTAGGGCATATATACAGGGTTTGGGTAGTTCTGTACTGGTTTGGAGGTTTCATACCAGTTTCAGGGGGTATATAATGTTTTTGGGGGGTTCGTACTGGTTTGGGGGTGGGTGCATACTGGTTGGGAGAGCCCAATGGCAGCCACATGGCAGCCCCACCAGTATTGCCAGTAACCACCCCAACAGTATCCCCAGTAACCCGCCCCTCAGTATTCCCATTACCCACAGTATCCCAGTTAACCCACAGCTCTCCTTCTCCTCCTCTGCAGCTGCACCCAGGACCGCAGCACCAACCCCCCGAGCAGGTAACCTGCCCTGTGTCTCAGCGCCGGCTCTTCCCAGGTCCAGGCTGTGACCCACAGCCAGGGGGAAGGGGCTCCTTGCCAGGGAAGGACTTACTGAGGTGGGATGTCAGTCCCCAGAGGGGTGGGACCTTCCCCATCACTCCCCCCTGGTGTGCCTTACCCCGGTGTCACGGGGTCAGGACTGTGGTGTCACAGCCCCCCACCTCTCCCAGCCCTGGGGCTGCTATTTCTGGCTTCCTGCCTGTGCAGATGCCACCCGGGACCGTCTGACCAGCAGCAGGAGAGAGTCCTTGCTTGTCATCATCTGCATCATCCTGGGAGCCCTTCTCTGCTTGCTCCTGGCCCTCCTGGCTGGGCAAGGGTGGAGCGCCAGGGCTGGGCGCAGAGGTGGGTTTGTTCTCCATGGTCCCAGGTGAAGATGTGTGTTGGCAAGGCCAGGGGGGCTGTGGGGTGTCAGTGAGTGGTACAGGCAGAGCTGGGGGGACAGGAGTGTGTGCTGCCCACAGTCCCATGTGTCACCCCATTGACTGCCTGACCACGGGCAACCAGCAGGAATGGGGAGAGAGAGTCCAGACATGGGGGGAGTCAGGGATAGGGCCAGGAGAGAAATGGAACAGCTAGGCTGGGGAGATGGGATAAAAGGGGGATAGATGAGGATGTGACACTGGGAGTGCTCTGGGGAGATGGGGAGGGGGCTCTGGGGGTGCGAGATGCTGGGAGAATCATTGGGCAGCACCTCCCATCCTTTCAGCATCAGGACCCCTGGCTGTTCCTCCACCCAACCCTTACCTCCCCCCAGCAGGGCAGGGGCTGTGTAATGGATCCACTGGGCAGAGAGTGGACAGCTCCAGGGGAGAGGAAAGGCAGGAGCTGCTCCAAGCTCAGCACCAGGAACAGGATCCAGGGTCCAGAGGGGCACAACGGAGGTCTCTGAGGGAGGGTGTGAGGGTGTTTCTGCCCCTGACCATCTCCATGGGGACATTGCCCTTCCTGAGGAAGTGGCAGCAGTGACTGAACAGCACAGTGGGGCTGTGGTGTGGGGACAGCCCTGGGCTGAGCCAGGGGAACAGGGCACGGGGAGCAGATCAGGATCCATCCCTTCTCTGCCCATCCCTGAGCCACATCCCTGAGCCAGCCCTGCCTCTGTCTGCAGCCTCTGAGCGAGCCTGGGAGCCCTTCCCTGAGGCCCTGTACGAGGAGATCGGGTACAGCCCAGCATTGGAGAAGCAGCCAAGGTTCAGCTTCTCAGGTGGGTGTGGGTCCCTCATGGGGGCCATATCTCTAAGGCTCTTTCCCCTGGCCCCCACCTAAGACTGACCCCCTGCAGCCCTCTGGCCCAAGGTCCCTGCAGCACTGGGGCTGTGGGTTCTGTGGGGAGAGCAGCCAGGTCTTGGAGCTGGAGAAGAGCTTCATCCTCACCAGCTCATCCTGTCCCAGCCAGTGGACAGCCCCTCTCTGTGTGTCCCTACATCCCATTGTCAGCTGAGGGGTGAGGGAAGGGGTTGTCCCAAGGCAGCTCTGGGAGCCCCTGTGAGTTGGGGTTTTCCCAGAAGAGCAAGGAAACTCCTGACCCCTCATCCAATGCATCCCTGGCTCGGTGGGTCCCCTGTCCCCAGAAGCACTGAGCACAAGCTGGGTCAGCAGAACTCACCCCATAAAACTTCCATCACTTCTCTCCAGGCTCCTACTCAGAGGGGTCCCTGAACAAGATGCAGACCCACTATGAGGACATTGAGGAGGAGGATGGTCCAGGATCAGCGACAGGTAATGGGGAGCAGGAAGGGGTGGATCTCTCCTCCCTGCACACTGGTGATGGACACCAGTGTCACCATGAGCAGCAGGGGAGGAAATGGGCAGGGGAATCCTCTGCTGCAGCCAAATCCAGTTTCTGAGGCCCATGTCCCTGCCCATCCTCCCTTCCTCTGCTCTGCAGGACGTGTCTCCTCACTGTCAGCATCTCCCCTCTCCTTTCAGACATGCCTGTCCTGCCCAGAGATGACCCAGCAGATGGCTATGACGATGCCAGGGAGGTTTCTGAGCCTGGGGAGGATCCTGTATCTGGGCAAGGAGACTGGGAAATGCCCAGGGCACCAGAGGATGGAGCTGGTCCCAGGGATGCACCTGGAGGTGAGAGGGACAGACAGTGTTGTGGGTTCCTGGGGTGCCAGATGAATTGCTGCCATATTGAGAGCCCACAGTCTGGCAAGAGACCAACCTGCCCTGGGTGTTTTCCTTGGGGGGGACCCTTGGTGGGAGAGGGAGGTAAATATTTCTCCACTGGTGAGGAGAAGGGAGGAAGGTGATGTACAGCTCAGGACGGGCACCTCGTGGGACGATCACTCAGTGGGCTGCCTTGCTGCTTGCAGGGACACACCTGCACCCCCAGAGACGTGCTGAGGCCCCTGGAGCTGAGGGAGATGCCTGGTCCCCTCCCCAGCACAGCACAGGCTATGACGATGCTGAAGAGGTGTCTCTGGCACATCCCTCTGAGGACACCAAGGCTGTGACACCAGAGCTCAGTGCACAGCAGCCCCTGAGCCCTGGGCCAGCACAGCCCGTCCCGGCCATGCAGCTGGGTGCAGCCAGGAGGGAGGAGAGGTCTGTGCAGCTGGGAGAGCCCTGAGCACCAGGGACCCATCTCCCTTCTCCCAGGGGCAGCAGAAACAGCCCGGGGTTTGCTCTCTGTTTATTCTCCTGTGGTTACTCTGTGTCTCCCCACTTGTTCCTATTAAAGCCTTTGGGGTAGGAAGGGGTATTTTTCTCCTTCTTAACTCTGTGGAAGGGAACTCCTCCTCCCCCTCCTTCCTCACTGACCTTGGTGTGTCTGGGCTCTTTCCTCATGTTCCCCCCTCCTCCCTTACCCCTGTCCCAGTCTGGCATTTGTGCCCTTTCTAAACCCACCCTCACAGAGCAGCACCCCCTCTGCTGATGTGCTCAGCTGATGGCAGCAGTAGGGCTGCTGCAGGGCTGCCTGGACATGGGGGAACCAGAATGGGGAGCCCAATTTCTCTTCTCACTGGGGCTCCTGCTGCCTCTCTGCTGCCAAAGCCACTGATGTGGAGTCCCACACAGAGTAACATCTCTGCCACTGTCAAGAAACCCAAATGATCCTCTGGAGAGGGAGGGAAACAGAGAATGCCCTGACACTGAGGGAGTAAAGGGTTGGGGTGACCAGTAGAGGGTTGGGGTGAAAGGGGTTGATGTTGGAGGGAAACGGTCAAAGCCAGAGGCCAGTGGCCAAGGGATGGGTCAACTGGGTCAACTCTTGATCCAACCATCAAAGACCCTGTGATGGGTTTTATGGGAAGGGGCTGGAGATGGTTGGGACGCCCGATACGCATCATCAGTCAATGACGATGACACGGCCACCGACTACTGTGCCAGAGATGGTGGTGGTGGTGCTGATGGTGGTCACCACCCCATTGCCATGTCCCCACCTCCTGGCATCTCCCTGGCATCCTGGCACAAAGATCCAGGTCTTGTTCAAGCACAAACTCCAAAACCATTGGAATTTCACCCAAATTCTTCCCGGAATCCCGGCCACAACTCATCCAGCTTCACCTCTGGTCACTCCAGGATGTTCTCCGTGCCCAAGGAACCAGGAATTCCCACAAATCCTCATATCTCCCCAAAATCCTCACATTTCCCCCAGAATCCTCTATTTTCCCCCCAAATTCCCTAATTCCCACAATTTCCCCAAAACTCCCAGAAGGGAAGAGACTATTACCAAGACTATCACCAAGGATGGGAGCAGCACATGGTAGAGGTCATCGGTCCAGGGGCGCTTTACAATCTGCAAGAACAACTCCCAGAGCACGGTGACACTGCAGATAAACAACGTCAGGGACGGTGACACGGCCACCTACTACTGTGCCAAAGAAGATGGTTCTGGTGATTATGGTAGTGGTGGGGACTTGTGGTTGGGGCTGGAGGTGGCCCTGACCCTGTCACTGTGTCCCCACCTCCCTGGAGTACAATTTTTGCTCATTATCAGCATTTTCTAACCCAACTTTGAGTATTTTCAGCCCAAATCTTTCCCACTGTTGTTCAGAACTGACCTGTGGTGCCCACCCACCCCTTGAGCTCTTTGCCCAGCCCTTGGCCATTGGCCACATGGAGCCAAACCTGATCAGCTGCCTGAAGCAGCTTGAGCTGGGTCAGAATGGCAAAGATGGGCAACGTGTTGCTCCAAGAGACAAGGGCTGGGTAAACGGCTCAAGGGGTTGGTGGGAACCACAGGCAGGTTTTGAAGGAAATTGGTGAATATTTGAGCTTAAAATACTCAAAGACAGGTCAAAAAGTGCTGATAATGGGCCAAAAGTGTTCTCCAGGTAGGTGGGGACACAGAGACGGAGTCGGGGCCACCAGCATTAGTACCACCACCACTATAACCATCCTTGGATCAGTAGTAGGTGGCCGTGTCACCGTCCCTGAGGCTGTTCATCTGCAGCGTCACCGTGCTCTGGGAGTTGTCCCTGGAGATGCTGAATGGGCTCTGGACCGACAGCGCATAGGCTGCGATGACACTACCCATGTAAATACTCCTGACCCACTCGAGCCCCTTCCCAAGCTCCTGAGAAGCCCAAACCATGTAGTTGCTGCTGAAGTCAAAGCCAGAGCCCTTGCAGAGGAGGCGTAGGGACGCCCCTGGGTGTCTGGAGGCCCCTCCAGACTCAACCAGCATCATGGCTACCTGTAGCCCTGGGGAAGGAGGAAGGACACCAGTGAGTCACCCGCTCCCACCATCATCATCATCATCATCATCATCATCATCATCATCATCATCATCATCATCATCAATCATCATCATCATCATCCCCATTGCCACGTCCTCACCACCCCCTTATCACCTGTGAGGGTGACGAGGAAGAGGAGGACGGCAGAGGCCCAGTGGGTGCCCATGGTGATGGGTGGTGGGTTTGGGGAGGGGGGTGATGGCACCATGACAGGGGTCGAGGGGTTCCTATAGGGCGGAGGGGTGGGGGGTGATTTGCGTAATGAGGCGGGGAGGGGGATAGAAGGGGTGGGCTCACTAGCAACACCTACTGTGGGTATCACAGTTAGCACAATTACCTTGGCATGGAATGCCCTGAACCCCAAGGTTACTGGTGCTGCTAGTGCTAGGTTTTAGCCCAGAAACATCTTTCATCCCTTGCACCTTCTGTTCAGGAGCTATTGCCACATGTTTAGCCATTTCCAAGTATGACACTGGTAGAGCTGGAAAATGACATCAGGCGATGTTACACCCATTCCCCGTGCTAGACATGCCCTGAGCCTCAAGGTTACTGACACTGCTAGTTGGCTGCCTGGGGAGGTTTCAGGCCAAGAACATTATTCCACCCTTGCACCATTTGTTTTGGAGCTACTGATGTATTTTTTAGCATTTTTAAAGGTGGATGCTGGTAGAACAACCAAATGATGTCAGGCACTGATAGGACCGTTCTCTTGGCTATGAAAACCCTGAGCCTCAATGTTACTGGGTTGGCTACTGGTCTTCAATGGGAGGTTTCAGGACACTAATTTTTTTCATCCCTCTTAACTTTTGTTTGTGACCTACAATAAAGGTGGGAGATTCTCCCTGGCCCTCCTCTTGTTATTAGTTTTATAAATACATTAATAACAAAAGGAGAACCAGGGAGAATCTCCCACCTCCATTGGATGCGGGGGAACCATTGTGATGGAGGACAAAGGAAAAGCTGATGTACTAATGCCTTCGTTTCCCTCAGACTTTAGTAGTAAGACCAGTTGTCTCCTGATAGCCAGACCCCTGAGAGGAAAGATGGGGATGGGAAGTTGACCGAAGACCCCATAATCCCAGGGGAATGCATGTGATGGGATACATGTGATGTAACTGAGAGAACTGCAGAAGTTCTCCACAAGCCACTTTATTTACCAGCAGTCCTGGCTGACTGAGGTGGTCTGTGAGACCCATCTACAAGAAGGGCCAGAAGGAGGACCAGGGGAACTACAGGCCTGTCAGCTTGGCCTCTGTGCTTGGGAAGGTGATGGAATAAATCATCTTGAGTCCCATCATGCAACACAAGCAGGACCCTCAGGGGATCAGAACCATACAGCATGGGTTTAGGAAAGGCAGATCATGCATGACCAACCTGATCTCCTTGTATGACAAGGTGACCTGCTCAGTGGATGAGGGGAAGGATGTGGATGGGGCACACTTGGATTCAGTAAATCCTTCAACACTGTCTCCAACAGCATTCTCCTGGAGAAATTGTGCACCTTGCCAGGCAGACAAGCTGCAAGGAGAGCACAGCTTCCTGTTACAGAGCATCTAGTTCACAAGTGACTGGGAGATCCTGCATCAGGAACGGGATAAATGTGCCTCATGTTATTAAAACTCAGAAAAACTAGAAGGAAAAAAAAAGACAACTAAAAATCCTACTAAATACAAACTGGTCCTAATGTGAGTTACATGGTCAGCAATGCACAGAAGAAAATGAGCAGTTTATTGCTGCTTAGAAACATCCCGTCATCTACACGGCATCCTTGGGGTTACTTGTCATCGTTGGGAGGGACAGATGACACGTACATCAGCAGTGCAGGCAAAAGCAGAGAGCTATCTTCATTGCTACCTCGCTATTTTTATATCCTCTAAGTGCACCTGTGTTTTCATATCAGTGGTTATCAAAAGGTGTGTTAACAAACAGTTGGTTGACATCTCTCACTCATCACAAAGCCCTTTCCTTCTGCCAAGACCTGTATCTGTGATCAGCAACTTCCTCAGAGTTGTTGGCTTCTCCAGATGTCAACATTCTTCCAAGGGAACAATTTCTTTCCCTCAAGGGAACAATTTTATCTTGTCAAGGTCGAACACTGTTTCTTTCACCAAAGAGTCCCTGGACCCACCACAGTTCCCCACAGATCCTCATGTGGGGGTTCACTGCTGGTGGAACCACCGAAAGAAATGCCAATATCAGGTCCAGAGAAAGGAAGGAGATGGAGGGGGGAAAACAAGGCAGCGCTGACAAACATGAAGAAGTCACGTGGGAAAGAATTTCTTCTGTGCCTGCTCCAAGGGGATCCTCAGTATGTCCCTGAAGATCTGCACATAGGACACCACGATGAACACAAAAACCCAAAACCAAAATAAGCTCTGATTCCATTTTACCTTAGGTAGGCTTCTGAGCAGGAGAGCTTGAGGATCTGGGGGATTTCACAGAACTGGTCAGCAGCACTGCCATGGCAGAGGGGCAGTGACAATGTATTGTCCATGTGGAGCAGAGCATAGTGAATAGCCACTCTGTGACAACATTTTTTAAGAAGGAAAATAAAAATTAGCAGCTGCTTTTTGCTGCCAGAGAAAGGAGTGAGAAAGTGTAAAGGAATTTTGCAGAGAGCAATGTCAGTGAAGTAGGGGGAGAAGGTCCTCCAAGCCCCATAGCAGAGATTCCTCTGCAGCCTGTGGAGAAGACCATGGTGAATGAGGCTGTTCCCCCCCAGCCCATGCTGGATGATGTGGAACAGTGATTCTACATGCAGCCTGTAGACATCACAGTGCTCAGGCAGGTGCAGACACCTGAAGGAGGCTGTGACCTCCTAGGAAGCCTGTGCTGGAGCAGGTTTGCTGGCAGGGCTGTGGAGGACCCAGGCTGGGACAATCTGGTGCTGAAGGAGGGCACCCCATTAAAGTGACCCACCCTGGAGCAGTCTGGTGATGATCTGAAGCCATGTGGGAAGGACTTGGAGGGGTTCATGGAGGACTGTCTCCTGTGGGTGGGACCCAATGGTGCAGCAAGGGGAGACTGTGAGGAGTCCTCCCATGAGGGGGAAGGAGCGGCCGAGACAATGTGTGATGAACTGACCCCAATGCCCATTCCCCATCCTCCTGTGCTGCTCAGTTAGAGGAAGGAGAGAATTAGAGAGTGAAGGGGACCCTGGGAAAAACAGGGGGGGATGTGGGTGGGTGTTTTAATTTATTTATCTTTCTCATTCCTCTGCTCTCTTTGATTGGATAACGAATTATATTGGTTTATTGAGAGTAACTCAGGAGAGTGACCTCTACATGATCTCTCACTGTCCTTATGTTGACCTTTCATTACATCTTCTTTCCCTTATGCAGCAGAGGAAGGGGAGTGATAGAGCAGCTTTGGTGAGCACCTGGGTCAATACACTTCAACAAGAGGTTGAAAGGAAGAAGCACATGGGCATGTGGAGTCGATGGTCATAGGCTACAGTAATGATCATGACACTCTTGCCCAGAAGAGCAGCCAGGTAGATGCCCAGGAAGAGCCAGAAGTGCAGGAGCTGCAGCTCCCGTGTGTCTGCAAAGGGCAGGAGGAGGAACTGGCTGATGGAGCTGCTGTTGGACATCTACTGACAATGGGTATGGAAAAGTGTTTTCAGAAGTAAAAGACAGGAGTGAGGAGAGATTTATAACAGGGAAAACTACAATCTTGATTTGTCTCTCAAACTCCCAGGTGTGCATGAGGAGCAGAAGCCTCTGGCATGGGCTCCCAAAGAGTCATTCCTGGTCTTCAGTTTTGGGTACAGGTGAATGGGGGTGACACACAGTTTCCATCAGATCAAGTCCACTCTCATGGAGAAGGGGATCTTGGAAACTTGCCTCTGCCCCCAGTAATTCCCATGGGAGCTGGGAACAGCAGCTCCATGGCAGAAGGTTTTGATTTTTGTGCCACACAAACTGGGGCAAGAGAAATCCCAGCTGCAATTGGTTTGTGGAAGTCATCGGTGAGAGCTGCATCCTCTTCCATCCCCAGGGCTGCAAAGGATGAGGGGTCTGGAGTGACTCTCACAGGGGGAAAGAGTCACCTCCCTGTCCCTTCCTGGGGTTCCTGTCTCATGGGGAGACAAGGAAAGGTGATTCTTCTGCCCAGCTCTGGTTTGATCAGGAGAAAGAACTCTGCTGGACAGAAGAATTTTTCCCCAGCCAAGGGAGGGAAAGGCAGTAAAGACTTAGTGTCTTTTCAAGTTAGTTACTTGGAGCTCCAGGGACACCTCACAGGAGACTCTGGGGAATGGAGTATGTGACGTATTCGCCTGCTCCTCTGCTGTGAGCTGGGCCAGGCTCCTGGGATAGAGAAAGCTCATGGCAACCTCGCAGCTCCTGACAAGAGACAGCTCTGGCCAGGAGCAGCTCCTCTGCCAAGCACACAGAGCTGGGGACACTGCCTGGAGGCACCGAGGGGAGACCTGTGAGGCTGAGAGAGCTGATGGATGCTGAGAGCTCACTGGAGGAGAAATCTCCACAGCCTCTGCCTGGTATGTCTGTGGGTGCAGGGCAATGCAGGTTCTGTTCCTGGAGGGATCTCCTAAAGCTGGGACATGGGGCAGGTTCTCTCTAGGACCAGAAAGTGCTGCCTGGAAGGGATGCCCTTCTGCCCCATCAGAGGGACAGGGCAGGACAGCTGTCTTCTCCTGGGCATGGTTGAGAGGTGCCCAGGGCTGTCCTTCTGAGCAGGGTCCATGAGCCCCTTTGGTCTGTGTGCTGGGGCAGGGACTCTGCTGCTGCCAGGGTCAGAACTCAACCTGGCTTGTCGGCTTTCCACAGCAATAGAGACAGCAGCTGTGGGATAAAGGACTGACCCAGGGAAGGGCAGCACAGGTTCCCTCTTCTGTAAGAAAATGCTGCATGGGTCAGCTTTACTTCCAGCTCCAGCTGATTCTTGACACATTCTAAAGGGACTTTGAAAAAAAAAATCAAGGAATCATTTTCCAGCAAGGCAGTGTCTGCTTTGACTGTTCCTCTCCTGTGGGCTGTGCTGTGGTAGATGAGAACTTATTTCTCTCCAAAGAATATGCAATGAAAACTCAAATGTTATTAAGACTTTGGAGTTTTGCCTGAGCCCTGCACACACAGAGGTTCCCAGGGCAGAGCCCTGATGCCAGGAGGGGTCTGCAGAGCAGAGCTGAGCACAGGGTAGGTTGGATGAGGTCTGTGAGCACAGACTGGGAGGTGACATGGGCAGAGAGAAGCAGCTGCAGGGACAGCTGCAGTTAGCAGAGACATTGGCGAGGAGGAAGAGTGAGCTGCTCCCAGCAATGCCCTGGCAGTGGGGATTTGGTACCTCCCTGACATCACCCGCCGTGCTGATACTTTCCCACAGCAACCCCCTGGTTTCTGCCACCCAGCACAGACTCTGCACCCAGACTTCCACGTTTTCAGTCTGAGAAACCTGCGAGTACCTGTCTGTCTGTCCCTGTCCTTGCAGCCCTGGCTGGACTGTTTCTCACTGTTTCCCTTCCTGTCCTTGCTGCCTTTGTCCCACCATTACCAAAGCTCTGCTCTGCCCTCAGGTGAAACTGGAGTGACAGTGCTGAAAAGCTCCTTCCTATCCACAGGGGATTTAGTCTGAGATCACACCATCCTTACTGACTGCTGCCAGGCAGGACTGAGTTCTTGAGAGCCATAGCTGACCCTCCTCCCAGCAGTGACACGCTCAAGCCAGCACAAAGCAGACCTCCCAAAAGGGTCCTGACAAAAGTCTTCCTTAATACAGGGAGTCAACCTGAGGGCATTCCCTAAGAATTAGAAGATGTTTTCCTAAAAGAAGAGTTCCATCACTTCTCACTGTGTCTTTTCCTCCTTTCACAGGTCTCCATACCTGACAGCAGCAGATGTCCAACAGCAGCAGCTCCATCAGCCAGTTCCTCCTCCTGCCCTTTGCAGACACACGGGAACTGCAGCTCCTGCACTTCTGGCTCTTCCTGGGCATCTACCTGGCTGCTCTCCTGGGCAATGGGCTCATCATCATCACCATAGCCTGTGACCACCACCTCCACACCCCCATGTACTTCTTCCTCCTCAACCTCTCTCTTACTGACCTTGGCTGCATCTCCACCACTGTTCCCAAAGCCATGGCCAATTCCTTGTGGGACACCAGGGCCATTTCCTACACAGGATGTGTGGCTCAAATCTTTTCCTTCTTTTTTTTGTTCTCTTCAGAGTTGTCTCTTCTCACTGTCATGGCCTATGACCGCTACATTGCCATCTGCCACCCCCTGCACTACGGGACCCTCCTGGGCAGCAGAGCTTGTGTCCACATGGCAGCAGCTGCCTGGGGCAGTGGGTTTCTCAATGCTGTGCTGCACACAGCCAATACATTTTCACTGCCCCTCTGCCATGGCAATGCCCTTGACCAGTTCTTCTGTGAAATCCCCCAGATCCTCAAGCTCTCCTGCTCGAACTCCTATGTCAGGGAAATTGGACTCATTGTGGTTGGTGTATGTTTAGCTTTTGGGTGTTTTGTGTTCATTGTGGTGTCCTATGCGCAGATCTTCAGGGCTGTGCTGAGGATCCCCTCGCAGCAGGGTCGGCACAAAGCCTTTTCCACCTGCCTCCCTCACCTGGCCGTGGTCTCCCTGTTTTTCAGCACTGCCTTCTTTGCCTACTTGAAGCCCCCCACCATCTCCTCTCTATTTCTGGACCTGCTAGTGTCATTTCTTTACTCAGTGGTTCCACCATCAGTGAACCCCCTCATCTACAGCATGAGGAACCAGGAGCTCAAGGATGCCATGTGGAAACTGGTGACTGCATGTTTCTAAGCAACAATGAACTGCTCATCTTCTTCTGCTTATCACTGGCCGTGTAACTCGCATTAGGACCAGTCTCTATTTAGTATGGGGTTTAGTTCCTCTTTCTTTGTTTGCCTCTAGTTTATTTAAACTGGAATATGATGGTCCACATTCATCCCATTGCTGATACAGTGTGACCAACACGCTGGGTAACGATGGGCTGTGCTCTCTTTGCATCACCTCTACCTGAAAAGGTGCACAAATTTTTCTTTCTTAAAATTTCTCCTGACATTTATTAAATATTTATAAGAACATTTTCATCAACTGAATCACTTGACTACTTGTCTGAAATGGCAATGCTTTCCCACCATGACAGAACAGGAATTTCCTTGAAGTGTAACAAACATAAAGTCACAGAATCTTTCACAAAGTCCAACCACAGCCTAACCCTGCCTAGTCCACCTCCAGACCATGTCATCAACCACATCATCTGCACACCTTTGTAATACTTCCAGGGATGGCTACTCCACCACGTCCCTGGGCAGCCTGTTCCAATGGCTGAATACCCTTTCCATAAAGAAATTCTTCCTGATGTCTAACCTAAATCTCCCCTGGTATAATTTCAAGCCATTCCCTGTCATCCTATCGCTTGTTATCTGAGATAAGAGGCCAACCTGCACCTCTCTATATCCTTCTTGCAGGTCCTTGTAGAGAGTGATAAGGTCTCCCTCAGCATCCTGAAGACTAAAACGCCCCAGTTCCCTCAGTTGATCCTCACAGGACTTGTGCTGCAAACCTTTCTCTGTCTACTCTGCCATTCTCTGGACACAATCCAGCATCTCAACGTCCTTCTTTTAGCAAGGTGCTCAAAACTGGACACAGCACTCAAGGTGTGGCCTCACCAGGGCTGAGTATAATGGAACAATCTCTTCCCACTCCTGGCAGTCACACTATTCCTGATCCAGGCCTGGATGCCGCTGGCCTTCTTGGCCACCTGGGCACAGCACTGGCTCATGTCCAGCTAACACCCCCATATCCTATACTTCTAGGGAGCTCTCCAGCCACTCTGCTCCAGGACGGTTACCCTGCCTGTTGTTATTGTGACCAAAGCTCATGACCAAGCCCCATAAAGCCTCTGCCAATTGATCCAGCCTGTCCAGGTCGCTCTGCAGAGCCTTCCTGCCTTCCACAATTTGGTGTCATGTACCAACTTATTGAGGCTGCACTCAATCTCCTTGTCCAGATCATTAATAAAGATGTTAGAGAGGATGGGCCCCAGCACTGAGCCCTGTAGAACACCACATGTGACGTGCTGCCAGCTGGATTTACCTCCATTCACCACAGCTGTTTGGGCCCAGCCTTCAGCCAGTTTGTAACCCAGCAAAGAGTATACCCATCTAATCCATGAACAGGTGCTTCAGCAGGGTGCCCTGGGGGAAACTGATGAAGGCTTCACTGAAGCCCCTGTAGATCACATCCACAGCCTTCCCCTCGTCTGCTAAGCAGGTCACCTTGTCATAGAAGGAGATCAGCAGCTTGAAGCACAATCTGCCTTTCCTAAACCCATGCTGACTGGGCCTGATGGCCTGAGTGTGGTGCATGAGCTGCATGATGGTACTCAAGATGATTTGTTCCATCACCTACCCCAGCACTGAGGACAGGCTGACAGGCCTGTAATTCCTCAGGATGTCCCTCTGTCCCTTCCTGTAGATGGGTGTCACACGTGCCAGCTTCCAGTCAGGTGGAACCACCCCAGTCAGCCAAGACTGCTGGTAACTAAGGGAAAGTGGCTTGGGGAGGAAATCCACCAGCTCCCTCAGTACCTTGGGGTGTTTCCCATCCAGACCCATCAACTCACATGGATCTAAGCGGCTGAGCGGGTCAGTAACCAGTTCCCCATGGATGATGGGGACTTCAGTCCATTTCCCATCCCCATCTTTCCACTCAGGGGTCTGGGTATCAGGGGACCAGTGGTGTTACTACTAAGGACTTAGGCAAAGTACATCAGCCTTTTCTTCATCCTCCATCACAGTGGTTCCCCCCGATCCAGTGAAGGTGGGAGATTCTCCCTGGCCCTCCTTTTGTTATTAATGAATTTATAGAATTAATAACAAAAGGATTACCAGGGAGAATCTCCCACCATTATTGTAGGTTGCAAACAAAAGGTGCAAGGGCTGAAAAAATTTCCTTTCTAGAAACCTCCTCAGCTAGCCCCCTAGTAGCCCCAGTATCTTTGGGGGTCAGGGCTTTCCTAGCCAGGGGAACAGTCCTACGATTGCCCCACACAATTTTTGTGGCTCTACTAGGTTCCACCTTTGAAAATTCTAAACATCAATTCCTCCCAAATACATCTGCGAAGGCTGAAAGATGTTCCTGGGCTGAAACCTTACCAGTTAGCCAACAAGCAGCTCTTGTAAACTTTGGGCAAAGGGCATTTCTGGCTATGGGAATTGTCCTATAGCACCAGACATCATTTTCCAGCTCTACCAGCGTCCACATTCAAAGACGCTAAATGCCCAGCAATAGCTCCACAACAAAAGGTTTGAGGGCTGAAATATCTTGGGAGTCTGACAACTCCCCAGGTAGCCCAAAAGCAGCCCCAGTAACGTTGAGGCTCAGAGCTTTTGTAGCTGAGGGAACGATCTTAATAGTGCCTGATGTCATTTTAAGTCTCTATCAGCATCCAACTTCAAATGTGCTGAATGTCCACCAACAGCACCAAAACAAAAGGAGCGAGTGATTAAAGCTGTTCCTGGCCTGAAACCTACTCAGACATCCCATTAGCTGCCCCAGTAATCTTGGAGCTCAAGACTGTCCTTGTCAAAGGGCACAGTCCTTACAAGTGCCTGACATAATCTTCCAGCTCCAGCAGCGTCAAGATTCAAAAATGCAAAATATCCACCAATAGCACCTAAACCTGCCCAGGTTGTGCACTGGGAGCACCAGAAAAGCTGACCCCCTTCACACACTGCTTGGCCGTAGCAGCAGCTGAGGAGAGAGATTTCATGGGTATTAAACTGTGTCATGTGTAACTGCTGTTTGTTGTCAGAGAAATCTGTCTGTGCCTGTGAGCACAGATGATGCCAGGAAAAGTGTTGGGAGTCCCAGGAGGCCAGTGAGGGAACTGCTGGGCTTGAGGAAGAGCAAGGTTCTGCATGCAGGGTTGGATCTGAAAATACTGCTTTTCCTGCCTGTCCAGATCTCCTTAGGAGACTGACACCCATTGCATAATGTGGCTGTCACTGCTTCTATCAACTGAGCCATGACAGGAAATAGTCGTGAAGAGAAAATATCCACCATTGTAATATTCCTTTGAACTGTTCATCATTAAATACCTAACTGAAATCCGATTATTTGTAGAAGTCTGGATTTTTTTAATGAAAAGGACTTGAAGAGATATGCTTTTTAAGGCTTTCTGTATTTCCATGAGCCCCTATTGTATATTTGCTTCTGAGTCCACAAACCTCAGATACCAAGATGAGAGTGAAGAAACCTCTTAAAATGTCAGACAGACCTAATGCCCAAAGAACCTTGAAGCGTTCATGGGCCCTACTGGGAGCCATTACTGACAAAGCCGCCCCATGAACATCTTACACCTCTCAACTGGAGGCCATGAGGACAAACCCAGGCAAAGCGCAGGCAGCTCTGATGCTGAGGACACCCTGGCTTGGTCTGATGAAGCAGAAATGCCAAGTGCTGAGCCCCAGCCCCTGGGCAGGGAGATCCTGACCCTCACCTGTGTCTCAAGACTCTTACATTGGATGTGGGGAGTGTGTTGCCAAGGGTAGGACAGGGGTATGACACATGGATGCCTCCCTAGGTTGAGTTCAAGGAGGCAATGATGTTCCATGGCTGTGAGGACAATGTGTCTCCTCTGAGGCCTCTGCAGGGACATCAGCCACAGCCAAGGGCTGTGATCTCATTTCTATCAGGCCCTTTCAGCCTGGCCAGCACCCTTGGCCATCTGCACCACAGCCCATCTCACACTGCCCGACACCTGTGCCAGTTTCCCTGCAGGCTGCAGGCACCCAACCCCTTTCTCCACCTTGTTCTCACCCCACCATGTCCCTGCCTGTACTGCTGTCTCTCCCTCCTCGCCAGCTGTTCCCAGATAAACCAAGCAGCCAGCTCATCCACACTTCCTCCAAGTAACTCCAAGCACCACATCATTACCCTCAGAGTGGCATTTCTCCATGCTCATAACCCATCTGCACCTCTAGTTTTAATTGCCATTCATTTGAAAAGGAAATTTCAATCTCTCTGGAGCTACCCCTATACTCTCCTCAGACTCCCCTTCCCCAGGCTAAAGAAGCCCAGATCTCTCAGCCTCTCCACACAAGACCTGTAACCCTATCTTAGCAGAATTTCTCTCAACCTTGAGGCAGTTCCTCCACATTTGTCTTACACACACCCCCCCCCCCCGCACACACACACACTCTCCTGGACTCTCTGCTGGTGTCCACACCAGTGCTGAGTCAAACTGACAGTGAGTGCCTTTGCCTGGGTGGCCGTACTGCTCCCAGTGCTGCCCAGTGTGCTCATGGCCAGGTTCCTGTGTAGCAGCCCTGGCTGCTGTGGCATCCCTCAGAACGCCCAAAGCCTCCTCCTTGGCACTGCTGCTCCACCAGTCATGTCTGAATTCCCTTGATGTGTGGGTGTTGAGGTTTAACCCTGCTCACTGATGATGTCATCATGCATGGGAGATTCTTTTGGGCAGCTGGCATCAGCTGCCCTGGCAGTCCTCCCTCACAACAACCAGTGCTCCCTCAGCTTACTTTCTAGTGGAGCAGCATGTGAATCAGGAAGGGCCTTGATGCTGTGCAAGCACTGGGCACCAATGAATAAATTATCATGTGTCACCAGTGCTGGACTGGTCACAAAACAGTACGATGTGTTGGTTCTACCCCCTGTTGTGGTTATCCTCTGATGCAGAACATCACAAGATCAGAAGGAGCAGGTCAGCTCTGGTTGGAAAAGTTCTTGAGGTTTCTCTTTGTAAAACCACGGAGGGTTGTTCCAGGGTCTGCTGGAAGTGAAGCTCCGATGTGTCAGTGGTTAATGTGTGAGTGTAGAAGCCTCAGCTGACTTGTGGTGCCTCAGCAAGAGGCATTAAAGGACAAGATAGAAAATAAATAAAAAGAGGAGAGAGTGCTGTAAATGCTTGTGGTGGTTCAGCCCCAAACAGTGTCTCAGCACCACACACCACAGGCTCACTCCCAGAGGAGAAAGAGACAGAGCCTCTGTTGGTTGGGATAAGGAGAGTTCACTGAAAAAAGCACCATGAAACTAGAACAATAAACAGCCCATGACACTCATACCCGGTGAGAACACAGAGTACCTTACCCACCTGAGGATTACAGAGTGCTGCAGGACAGGAGGACCAACCCAACAGCCCAGCTGCACTCAGACTGCCCTGGAGGCACCCAGGAGTGGTGCCCAAACCAGTCCCTTTACAGAGAAGTGCTGTCAGGTGGTGTGGAAAACAGCCAGGGCTAACTCAACCTCCCCAAGCAGCCAGCACAGGTGAGGTAACTGTGGCCTGACCAGAACCAGGACATTATCCACCCCTTTTTGCACACCATCTACATCATGCCCAGATGGGTTTGCCTCTGCACTCCCAGTTGCTTTGTTTCCATTGCTGCAACCACCCCCACAGGGCATTGGCCACCATCCAGGAGTGAGTATAGGGGTAGAATTTTGGCCACTTTTCTCATCTGGCAATGCTTAAAGCCAGCTGGATGGCTTTTACCTCTGCAAACTTGCCCTCTAATCTTGTTCATCATACTTGCCTTCCAAAAAAGGGCTGAGCAGTCCCTCCAAGAGGATCACAAGCACAATGACAGTCTGGTGGGCTGCCTACTGGAAACTGGTGCAGCGTTCTTCCTGGAGAAATCTCTTTTTGTATCTTTTTCCTTGCAGCTTCTTCACTCAGGATTGGAGGTGGGTTTCCCATCTCACCTCCTCATGTCTTCACCATGGTCATGAAGAGAGAATGGATGCCTCTTGGTGTGTACTTTTTACTGGAACAGGGGAAGGAATACTTCAGATGACTGAGATAAGGGAGGAACAAAGACTGTCTTCAAATAGATGGAGTTGGCCAGACACCTCAGCCACTGTCGGTGCTTCTTCCTTTCCCCAGTCTATTACTGCCAGTCAGTTGGCATATGATGCTGGTGCACTCCACACAGACTTACACCACATGGGTGAGGGACATTGGACTTCATCAGGATTGGTGGGTAGCTGCAGATCATCAGGATCATAGTAATTCATCTCTCACATGGCTGATCCCCTCAAACACTGCACACTCTGCTCTGTGGTCATGCACTTGCCTGGCCAACACATGACATCTTCACTGAACTGGTAACTTTCCCCCACACTTGACAGAAGTGGCCTCCAGAGGCTGAGGGCTTGAGACTTCTTTCCAATCACCTTGTCAATGACTCCTTTTCTGAACAGGGATCCCAGCTGCTTGGCCTCCCTGCCTTCTAATTCCAGGCTGTGTGCCCCATTGTCCCAGCATCGGAGTAGCTGGGTGATGATGTGCTCCCCTGGAAGGCAGCTGGAATCTTTTCTCATTTCTCACAGCTCACTCATGTACAAGGGTCAGGTTATAATGCTCACTCCTGGAGGAGAAACAGACAGACCTTCTGTGGGCTGGGAGGAGGACAGTTTACTGACAAAATCACTGTGAAAAGATGATAACAGCACATCACAAACTACACTGACATCCAGTGATAACAGAGAGTACTTTACTGACCAAAGGATCACAAGCTACTGCACAATGCAAGGACCAACCAAATGCCCCAGCCACACTCAGACTGCCCTTAAGGAACCCAGGAGTGCCCCTCCCCAACCAGCTCCTTTTATGGGGATGATGTCAGGTGGTGTGGAAATCAGCCTGGACTAACTCAGCTCAGCTGTGCTAACTCAGGTCACCACAGCTGGCTGCCTGGGGAGGTGAACTCTTGCCTGGTCAGAAACAGGACAGCTGTGCATTTAATCTCCCCTGTCTGTCACATATTTCTATCTGGTCAAAGTAAATTGTCCATGTCTGAAATCATTGTTCCCAGAGTGGATCTGCACACAGGCACTTGTGGTTGCTCTCTAGTTTTCCCTTCCCCTTCCCATAAGACCTTTCATACACCTCTCAACAATTCCAGCTGCTGCTCTGAGTTTCAGGGAGTTAAACCCTTGCCTTCCTGGCAGTTGTCTGACTCATTCTGTCTTTAGCCAGCTCTTGAGTTGTGGTGATTTCACAGTCTCCTTCCTCACTAGAACATCTCTCACAGGGTTAAGCTTTGTGGCAGGTGAACCTCACTGGTGGCAGATGGCACTTGGCACAGAGTGAGGAGTGTTTCATTTAATGTTGAATCTTGTCAGGTTTGTTGTGTTGGTGGGAAAATAACTCCCTGTGTGCTGCCTGTGTGCAGCCAGTTCTCTAAGGAAAGCAGGGGAGCTGGTACAGAGGGGCTGTAATGCCCCACTGTGGAGTGCAGCAGACAGACCTGATGTAAGGACAAGGGATGCAAGTCCCAGTTGGCTGGTGAGAGTCATGGTGGGCTTGTGGAGATGTGCAGCAAGGTTGTAACCACTGTGCATACCTCAAGGGACCATTTTTCAGACCATTACAGACCTCCTTAGGAGGCACCCTGGATCAATCACAGTCAGATGTTGTCACCTCTCCTCTACAGTGAAAATAATAACCTACACCCTTAAAAAGAAATCAATTTTACTCTGAGTTCCCTTTGAAACAGCTTCAATGGTCTGTACATCTCCTGAAAACCTGAAAATAATTACATGAAGAGACACAGCTCATTAGGGCTTGCTTTTTCTTTTTAATGAGCCCTGGGGTGCATTTGGTTCTGAGTCCTTGAAGCTCAGGTACTGAGAGGAAACTACACAAAAAACTCCATGTCAAAAGTAGAAGCCAAAGTACCTGAAGTATTAATGAGTCCCACTGAGAGCTATTGCTGGCTGAGCCTCCCCAGGGACTCGTTAGCACAGGTAATTGGAGGCCATGTTGGCTGGTAGGCAAAGGCAATGTACAAGCAGCTGAGATGCTGAGAAAGCCCTGGGTTGGTTTGATGAAGCAGAAAGGCCAAGCCCTGACCCCCAGCCCCAGGAAAGACAGGTCCTGCCCCTCAGGCATTGCTCAGTCTCTTCCTGGGGCGGTATGTGGTGTATAACACTGAGGGAAGAACAACAGGATGAGAGTTTCTCCTCATTGTTGGTCCATAGCCCAGCTAGAAATTCATCTGTCCTTCATTTAAAAAAAGATAAAGAGCAGGGAGACTCTCCATCCCCTATCAGATTCAGGAGGAAACATTGTTGAGAGATGAGGACAAGGCTGAGGTGCTTAATGAAATCTTTGCCACTGTCTTTAGTAACAGGAGCAGTTGTACAGAGAGAATCCAATTCCCTGAGCTGGGAGACAGGGACAGGGAGCAGAATGACCCCACCTCAATCCAGGAGGAGATGGTCCTGATGCCCCACAGAGATGTGCACAGATCTGTGGGGCTGAATGGGATGCAGCCAAGGGTGCTGAAAGAGCTGGCAAGAGGGGTTCACCAAGCCACTTTCCATCAGTCCTGGCTGACTGGATCAGTCAGTGTAACCCCCTATATAAGAAGGGACAGAAGGATGATCAGGGAAATTACAGGCCTGATAGTTTGACTTCAGTCCCAGAGAAGCTGATGGAGCAGATCATCCTGAGCAGCATTATCCAGTTCATGAAGAACCCCCAGGTGATCAGGCCCAGTCAGCTTGGGTTCATAAGGGCATGTCCTGTTTGACCAATTGGATCTCCCTCTATGACAGGGTGACCTGCTTCTTGGAGAAGGGAGGGGCTCTAGATGTTGTCTACGTTGACTTTAATAAGGCAGTTTCCCATCACCTTCTCCTAGAGAAGCTCACTGCTTGTGGCTTGGAAACTGTGGTGGTTCAGTCCCAAGCAATGGCTGAGCACCACATGCTGCTCGCTCACTCCCGGAGGAGAAACAGACAGAGCCACTGTGGGTTGGGATAAGGACAGTTTAGAGTCAAAAGCACCATAAAAGGGGAACAATAACAGCCCCAAATGCACTCACACCCAGTGATAGCACAGAGATCACCTTACAAACCCAACAATAACAGAGTGCTGCTCCATGCCAGGACCACCCCTCCCCAGCCAGCCCCTTTGACAGGGAAATTATGTCAGTGTGCTGGTTTTGGCTGGGATGGAGTTAATTTCTTTTCTAATAGGACATGGAATGCCATGTTTGGGAGTTGGGAGGAGAGCAGTGCTGATAACACCCTGATGTTTCTGGTTGTTGCCAAGCAATCAAGGACTTTTCAGTTGTTCCTATTTCCCTACTAAGGAGAAGGAAGGGGACACAGCCAGGACACGTGACCCGGGCTGGCCAAAGGGGGTATTCCATGCCAATTACATCATGCTCAGCATAAAAGGACTCTTGTTGGAGGAGGAGGAGGCAGCTCCAGGACGTGCAGTTTTTGGTATGGTCCCGTTTTCAGGACAGCTCTGGGCTGCACGGCCTGAGTTGTGTGGTTCGGTGACAAACTGCATTGTGTATCACCAGTTTCATATATTTTGCTACAAAGTCCTGTTATCATTGTTATATCTCTCTTTCTGCTATTCTAGTAAACTATCCTTACCCCAAACTGTGAGGTTTTGTTTCCTTGGATTTGGGTCCTTTTCCCTTTCCCTTTCCTCTCCCTCCCTTCCAACTTGTCCCCCCACCTTCTTCCTCTTAAAGAACAAGGAACTGTGTGGTGCTCAGCTCTCAGCTGGGGCAAAACCACATCTACTAAACTCCAAAACAAATCTATTCTTAAGAACATGAAAATTCTTGTATTAAAGGTATATTAATTGTCTCTTAAGCGACATCTCCATCAATCTATTCAGCATGATTACATTTCATTGAATCGACAGGGCCAGCAATACAATGAAGAAGATGATCAGTTGGTTGCTGCTTAGAAACATCCAGTCCCGTTTCCACATGGCATCCTTGAGCTCCTGGTTCCTCATGCTGTAGGTGAGGGGGTTCACTGCTGGTGGAACCACCGAGTAAAGAAATACCTCTACCAGGTTAAGTGGTCTCTGGAGACTGGACAGGGGCCAACGGCTCCAAGTTGGAACAAAGGAAAGGTGACAGAGCCCTGGGACAGTCTGCTGAGTGGGTAGTAGAGTCTCCTTCTCTGGAGATATTCAAGACCCATCTGGATGCCATCCTGTCTGACCCGTCCAAGGACTCTGCTTTTGAAGGGGGGCTTGGACTTGATGATCTCTGGAGGTCCCTTCCAACTCCAATTCTGTGAATCTGTAAATAGGGACAAGACTGAGGGGCTCTTCAGGTAGGCAAACATGCCAGTGCTTTCAAACAAGGAGTCAACTCCCAGGTAAGGAAGGCATGTGGAAAAGGCTTTGTGCCATCCCTGCTCCGCGTGGATCCTCAGCACAGCCCTGAAGATCTGCACATAGGACACCACAATGAACACAAAACACCCAAAAGCCAAACAAGCTCTGACCACAATTGCCCTGAGTGTGGCCCATGAGCAAGAGAGTATGAGGATCTGGGGGATTTCACAGAAGAACTGGTCAGCAGTATTGCCTTGGCAGAGGGGGAGTGAAAATGTATTTGCTGTGACAATATATTTAATAAGGAATTAAAAATTATCTGCTGCTTTTTGCTGTCAGAGAAAGGAGAGAGAAAGTGTAAGGAACTTTGCAGACAACAAGTTCGGTGAAGTAGGGGGAGAAGGTCCTCCCAGCCTCATTGCAGAGATTCCACTGCAGCCCATGCAGAAGACCATGGTGAATGAGGCTGTTCCCCCTCAGCCCATGCTGGATGATGTGGAACAGTGATTCTACCTGCAGCCTGTAGACATCACAGTGCTCAGGCAGCTGCAGAGCCCTGATGGAGGCTGTGACCTCATAGGAAGCCTGTGCTGGAGCAGGTTTGCTGGCAGGGCTGTGGAGGACCCAGGCTGGAGTAGTCTGTTGCTGAAGGATGGTACCCCATTCAAGTGACCCACCCTGGAGCAGTTGGTGATGATCTGAAGTTTTGTGGGAAGGACTCACGGTGGAGGGGTTCATGCAGGACTGTCTCCTGTGGGTGGGACCCAAAGCTGGAGCACAGGGAGACTGTGAGGAGCCCTCCCATGAGGGGGAAGGAGCGGCCGAGACAATGTGTGATGAACTGACCCCAATGCCCATTCCCCATCCTCCTGTGCTGCTCAGTTAGAGGAAGGAGAGAATTGGAGAGTGAAGGGGACCCTGGGAAAAACAGGGAGGGATGTGGGTAAACTCCTTCTGCTCTCTTTGATTGGGTAATGAATTAGATGGGTTTATTCAGAGTAACTCAGGAGAGTGACCTCTGCATGATCTCTCCGTGTCCTTATCCTGACCTTTTGTTACATCTTCTTTCCCTTATGCAGCAGAGGAAGGGGAGTGATAGAGCAGCTTTGGTGAGCACCTGGGTCAACTCCCTTCAACAAGAGGTTGAAAGGAAGAAGTCCATGGGCATGTGGAGTCAATGGTCATGGGCTACAGTAATGATCATGACACTCTTGCCCAGGAGAGCAGCCAGGTAGATGCCCAGGAAGAGGCAGAAGTGCAGGAGCTGCGGCTCCCGTGTGTCTGCAAAGGGCAGGAGGAGGAACTGGCTGATGGAGCTGCTGCTGTTGGACATCTGCTGCCTCTGGGTACGGAAAAGTGTTTTCAGAAGTAAAAGACAGGAGTGAGGAGAGATTTATAACAAGGAAAACTACAATCTTGATTTGTCTCACAAACTCCCAGGTGTGCATGAGGAGCAGAAGCCTCTGGCATGGGCTCCCAAAGAGTAATTCCTGGTCTTCAGTTTTGGGTACAGGCAAATGGGGGTGACACACAGTTTCCATCAGATCAAGTCCACTCTCATGGAGAAGGGGATCTTGGAAACTTGCCTCTGCCCCCAGTAATTCCCATGGGAGCTGGGAACAGCAGCTCCATGGCAGAAGGTTTTGATTTTTCTGCCACACAAACTGGGGCAAGAGGAATCCCAGCTGCAATGGGTTTGTGGCAGTCATAGGTCAGAGCTGCATCCCCTTCCATCCCCAGGGCTGCAAAGCAAGGATGTTGGGTCTGGAATGACTCTCACTGGAGGAAAGAGTCCCCCTCCTGTCGCTACCAGGGTGTCCTGTCTGATGGGGAGACATGGAAAGGTGATTTTTCTGCCCAGCTCTTGTTTGATCAGGAGAAAGGACTCTGCTGGACAGAAGGATTTCTCCTCAGCCAAGGGAGGGAAAGGCAGTAAAGACTTAGTGTCTTTCCAAGTTAGTTCCTTGGAGCTCCAGGGACGCCTCACAGGACACTCTGAGGAATGGAGTATGTGACGTATTGGCCTGCTCCTCTGCTGTGAGCTGGGCTGGGCTCCTGGGATGGAGGGAGCTCACTGCAACCCAGCAGCCCTGACAAGAGACAGCTCTGGCCAGGAGCAGCTCCTCTGCCAAGCACACAGGGCTGGGGACACTGCCTGGAGGCACCGAGGGGAGACCTGTGAGGCTGAGAGAGCTGATGGATGCTGAGAGCTCACTGCAGGAGAAATCTCCACAGCACTCTGCCTGGTATGTCTGTGGGTGCAGGGCAATGCAGGTTCTGTTCCTGGAGGGATCTCCTAAAGCTGGGACATGGGGCAGTGTGTGGGGTCTGTCAGGAGGACAGGTTCTCTCTAGGACCAGAAAGTGCTGCCTGGAAGGGATGCCCTTGTGCCCCATCAGAGGGACAGGGCAGGACAGCTGTCTTCTCCTGGGCATGGTTGCAGAGGTAGGAAGCTGCATGTGCACCCAGGGGTGCCCAGGGCTCTCCTTGTGATCAGGGTCCTTGCACCCCGGGGGCTGTGTTCTGGGGCAGAGATGCTGCTACTGCCAGGGTCAGCACTCAGCCTGCCTGGTGGGCTTCCATCTGCACTGCAGAAAGAAGCTGTGGGTGGAAAGTGTGAGCCATGGAAGGCCAGTGTAGGGTCCTTCTGCTGTAAAGTTGTGTTTCCCAGCACCAGCTAATCCCTGGGAACTACCCAGGGACTTTGTAAGAACACCAAGGGTGCATTTTCCAGTCCAGGTAAAGAGACTTTGCTTTGAAATTTCAAAGCAGGCAAGGAGGGAGAAGGAGCTTTTCCCAGAAGTGTCATGGCAGTGGGGATTTCCTACTTCCCTGATATCCCCCACAGTGCTGACACTTTCCCACAGCGACCCCTGTGTTACTGCCACCCAGCACAGACTATGCACCCAGGGTTTTAAGCTCGGACTTCTCCTTGGCAGCATGATCCCCAGTGAGGAGAATAATCCCCTGTGTGCCTGTGTGTCTGTCCTTCCAGGCTTGGCTGGAGCATTTCTCACTATTTCCCCGCCTGTCCTTGCTGCCTTTGTCCCACTGTTACCCGTGGCTCTGGACACATCCATTAGTGGGGCTGGCACTGAGCTGGCCTTCACTTCAAGACTCCCATCTGTAGGACTTGGACTTCCCACCTCCCAGCAGTGGCACGCTCAAGCCAGCACAACGCAGACCTCCCAAAAGGGACCTGCCAAAATCTTCCTGAATACAGAGAGTCAATGTGAGGGTATTCCCTAAGAATTGGAAGAATTTTTCCTCAAAGAGGAGTTCTCTAAATTCTCACTGCCTTTTTCTCCTCTAACAGGTCTCCTCACTTGATGGCAGCAGATGTCCAACAGCAGCTCCATCAGCCAGTTCCTCCTCCTGCCCTTTGCAGACACACGGGAGCTGCAGCTCCTGCACTTCTGCCTCTTCCTGGGCATCTACCTGGCTGCTCTCCTGGGCAATGGCCTCATCATCATCACCATAGCCTGTGACCACCACCTCCACACCCCCATGTACTTCTTCCTCCTCAACCTCTCTCTTACTGACCTTGGCTGCATCTCCACCACTGTTCCCAAATCCATGACCAATTCCTTGTGGGACACCAGGGCCATTTCCTACACAGGATGTGTGGCTCAAATATTTTTCTTTCTATTTTTAATCATCACAGAGTATTTTCTTCTCACTGTCATGGCCTATGACCGCTACGTTGCCATCTGCCACCCCCTGCACTATGGGACCCTCCTGGGCAGCAGAGCTTGTGTCCACATGGCAGCAGCTGCCTGGGCCAGTGGGTTTCTCAGCGCTGTGCTGCACACAGCCAATACATTTTCAGTGCCCCTCTGTCATGGCAATGCCCTTGACCAGTTCTTCTGTGAAATCCCCCAGATCCTCAAGCTCTCCTGCTCAGATGCCTACCTCAGGGAAACTGGACTCATTGTGGTCAGTGTCTGTTTGTATTTTGGGTGTTTTGTGTTCATCGTGGTGTCCTATGTGCAGATCTTCAGGGCTGTGCTGAGGATCCCCTCGCAGCAGGGACGACACAAAGCCTTTTCTACCTGCCTCCCTCACCTGGCCATGGTCTCCCTATTTCTCAGCACTGGCATGTTTGCCAACCTGAAGGCTCCCTCCCTCTCTTTATTTTTGGAATTTGCATTGTCATTTCTTTACTCAGTGTTTCCACCAGCAGTGAACCCCCTCATCTACAGCCTGAGGAACCAGGAGCTGAAGGGTGCCATGTGGAAACTGATGACTGGATGTTTTTAGCAGCAATAAACCTCTCATATCACCAACCTTGTAACTCACGTTATGACCACTCCTTATTTCGTAGGGATTTTAGTTCATGTTTTCTTTTCTTTTTTCCTTCTAGATAATCTAAGCTATAATAACTTGTTCCATGTTTATCCTATTCCAAATGCAGTATCTCTTGGTCTTGTGTGAGCAAGTCACTTCCTATTGACGAGCTGTGCTCTGTTTGCATCAGGTCTGCCTGCAATGGGCCACAATGTTTCTTTAGTTTTGTTTTACTTTCCTTATATTTATAAAAAATTTCCAAGCACTTTTTCATCAGTGGAATCATTTGACAACTTGTCTGGAATGGCAATGCTTCCCCACCATGACAGAATGGGAATGTGCAGGATTGGAACCGATGGCAGCAGAAGAAATACTCACCTTCCCCTGTACCTGCATTACAGCCAGTCTGTCTCTGTCATCTCCCTGTGTTTCCACCTCTCCTGATGATACAGACATGAGTAAGGACATCTATTCATCAGACTAGATGTATGTAAGCACTTTGCTTTGCTCACAGCTTTCCACCTCCTCTTGCTCTTCGGTCTTTCAGCTGCCGCTCAGCTCTCTGGTGTCTGCTGGGCTTGGGGCAGAGCCCGGATCTCCAGACAGGCTTGGGTCTCAAGAGACTGTATTTCTTGCCTGTCCAGATCTCCTTAGGAGATCGATATCCATCACAGAATGCTGCTGTCACTTCTTCTATCAACTGAGCCATGACAGAAGTGAGTGAAAAAAGGTCCTTCATGGGAAACTCCTTTGAAATCTTCATCACTAAGGACCTATATAAAATCCAATTAGTTGTAAACATCTTGGATTTATCAGTGAAAATGAGTTGTAAGGGCTTTCTGGATGTTAATGAGCCCCATGGTGTGTTTTCTTCTGAGTCCACAGACCTCAGATACCAAGAGGAGAGTGAAGAAACCTCTCCAGAAGTTCAAGTCAGGAGTAATGCCCAAAGTACCTTGAAGCACTGACAGGCCCCACTGGGAGCCATTCCTGACAAAGCCTCCCCATGGGCTCCTTAGAGCAGACAACTGGAGGCCATGAGGTTAAACCCAGGCAAAGCACAGGCAGCTCTGATGCTGAGGACACCCTGGCTTGGTCTGATGAAGCAGAAATACCAAGCGCTGACCCCCAGCCCCTGGGCAGGGAGATCCTGACCCTCACCTGTGTCTCAGGACTCTTCCTTGGGATGTGGGGAGTGTGATGCAAAGGGAAGAAAAGGGGTATGACACATGGTGGCCTCCCCTGGGATGGGTGCAAGAAGGCAACCATGCTCCATGGCCATAAGGACAATGTGTCTTCCCTGAGGCCTCTGTGGCAGGGACATCAGCCACAGCCAAGAGGGCAAAGACCTACCAGGCACTTGTAGCCTGAATGGCACCCTTGGCCATCTGCACCACAGCCCATGCCACACTGCCTCACACCTCTGCATGTTTCCTTTAGGCTGCAGGGACACAACACGCTTTCCAACCTCATTCCCACCCCACCATGTCCCTGCCTGTACTGCTGTCTCTCCATCCTCAACAGCTGTTCCCACAAGCACAAAGCCACCAGCTCATCCACACACCCTCCCAGTGACTTCTTGCATCACAGCACTATCCTCAAAATGCTGTGTTTGCCTGCCTTCTGCACCTGGTAATGGCATTTCTTTACCAGGTGTTTCCACCAGCAGTGAACCCCCTCATCTACAGCCTGAGGAACCAGGAGCTCAAGGATGCTGTGTGGAAACTGAGGGCTGGATATTTCTAAGCAGCAATAAACTGCTCATCCTCTTCTGCACAGAGCTGGCCATGTAACTCACGTGAGGACCCGTGTGTGTTTAGTAGCTTTGTGAGTTGTTGGGTTTTTCCTCCTAGTTTGTCTAGGCTGTAATAACATGGTTCACTTCCATCCTTTCCTAATGCAGCAGCTCTTGGTCCTGTGTGACCCAGACACTTTGCAATGACCTGCTATGGGAACATCAAGGGCCCCTCGATACCGACTGAGGTTGTCATAGACCTTAATTCCCGAACTGTTTCCACTTTGGTCTGGACACAACAACAACAAAAAGAAGGGGTGTATATAACCTACATAACATGTTCTGCTCCAAATATTTGGTCATTTTCAATCAGCATGGTGGCCACCAATCCAGTAATGACATTTAAAGCCAAATGGTCCTTTTCCTTTGAGTCTTAAATCAGAACTACAGGGAGTTTCAAAATAAATGGTGTTTTTTAAACCCAAAGGATGCTTAATTCGATTATTTGATTTTATTCCATTAATCCAGAGGTTGCATCATTGTGCTCCTACCCAATTGCTATAGTTACACTGAATGGTGACTTCCTGGTTGGTTATGCCAACCAGGTTCTGCCACAAGCCAAAGGGTTGGATTCCCTCAATGTCTCAACTCCCATACGATTCCTATTAGACCAAAAGCTATCAAATCGTTTCTTATGACCAATTTCATTGACCCATGCCCAATTTAGCCACTGAGGGGTGAGTTTTGCTCATCAGTGGTGTTGCTCAACATGCACCATAACATGTCACCTCTGACAGGAAAAGTGATTATAAATTGCACAATTAATAGGTCAACACCCAGGGAAGACCCAAGTATTTCCACACCCGAAGGTCCAATCACACACACTGTGACCCACAAAACCTCCATTGTTGTCATTCCGATTCAGACAATATTCCCCCTTCTCTGGAACTGGGGTTTTCCATGGGTTTTTTTCCTCATTCCAATAGAATGAACCTTTACCAATGGTTCTGTCACTTAGATCACTCAGGAGCCATTTCGGGGATATTGTTTCAACGTCCATGGCCAGTCTTTAAATCCTGAAGGGCTCCCACATCCCCAACCATTTGTCAGGTTAAAAGCGTTGGGCACCTGCTGGCCTAAAGTTATAAATCCATTTTGCCACCCCAGGCTGAAGAGGGGGGCACAAACGTTTCCCCAGATATTAAAGGTGGTGAGAAAGGTCGACCAAAACAATGTTTGTGAGAGTCTGCTAAACCTCCTATAGATATTAACAAAGCAGTTATTAACTAAACTATACAGACAATTAACAGCTTCATCTCTTCCTTCAAGCAGGTGTCAGAGATTCCATCTGGAAAAGAAAAGAGAAGAAACCCAGACTCAGTTTGTATTAAGGAACTGGCCGTAGATTGTTATTAGAAGGATGGAATAATCCAGCTTGTATTGACTTTGTGTTCCTTCCCATGGGCATCTTCTGCTTTCCAAGCGTATTTGTTGAGGGGCTCAGCCAGGACGAGGGGAACGGTCCCAATGGTCGGCATTTCTACCAAGACTGGCAGACCAGGAGAGAAAATGGCTTTTCTGGGGTGCTGGGAGTGTGGGGTTTGGGGATTAAAGTTGGGGTTTTGGGACAAAAGGCATTGAGTCGGCACATCCACTTATTCCCCAGCAATCACTGACTTGGGGAACTGCATCCCAGAGTCGTTCTGCCCAGTGTGGCTTGTGAGCTTTTAAAAACCCTTTCAAAAGCCCATTAGTTCTCCCCACTATCCCGTTAGCTTGGGGGTAACACGGGGTGTGAAATCCCCACCTGACTCCTCCTTCCTTGGCCCACTCCTGCCCCTTGGCAGCAGTGAAATGACTGCCCTGGGCTGACTGAACAGACTGGGGGTTGGCAGAAAGCGAAACCCATTTGTCAGGGCCCACCCTGGATGTTCTCCTGCTGCTCCTGGAAATGCCTGGGCTGGGACTAGGCCAGAAATGATTTCCACTCCCACTAATACTCTTGTTTCCCCTCCGCCTTCCCAAGGGCTCCAATGGAGTCGATTTGCCAGGCCTCCCAAAGGGTCTTTTTCTCTCTCAGCTGGAGGGGGGTCTCTTCCATGGGGTGCCGCTCTAGCCGCAGGCAGCATTGTTCACAGGCCCAGAGCCAGGTGGGGCAAGCTTCCCAGTGACAGGCCACCCCCTGGCATGTGCCTCCCTGTGGGAATCCTTGGATCCTGCCTGGCCACGTTTCACATGCAGCCATTCCAGGAGCCTGTCCCAATGTCCTCTGAGCTGGTCCTCTTTCTGCAGAGGGGCAATGCTGGCCAGTTCCTCTGAGCTGAGGGAGCTGGGCCTCGTTAGCTTGGAGAAGAGGAGACTGAGGGGTGGCCTTATTCAGGTCAATGGGTCAAAGCTGGAGCAGAAGAAGTTCCATGTGAACAAAAGGAGAATCTTTCTCACTGTGAGGGTGCCAGAGCCCTGGGACAGACTGCCCAGAGAGGTTGTGGAGTCTCCTCCTCTGGAGACATTCACACACACCTGGATGTGTTCCTGTGTGGTCTAGTCCAGGTGATCCTGCTCTGGCAGGGGGGTTGGACTAGATGACCTTTTGAGTTACCTTCCAACTCCTAACATTCTGTGATTCCTTGACCTTGGATCTCCCTGCACATCTCTTGGAGCACCTCTGGCCCCTCAGGTTTCACTGGGTGTTGGTGTTTGAACACCTCCTTCTTGGCCTCCCCCCCATTATTTCCCATGAGAGCTGGGACCAGCAGCTCCCAGGAAGCAGGTGCCTCTTTTGTGCCCACTGGAACTGTGACAAAAATAATCCCAGCTTTGGTTGGATTGAGGCAGCCATGTGCCAGAGCTGCATCCCCTCCCCAAGGGGAAAGAGTCCCCTTCCCGTCATCTTCTGTGGGTCCTGTCTCATGTGGAGACAAGGAAAAGTGATTCTTCTGCCCAGCTGGTGTTTGATCAGGAGAAAGGACTCTGCTGGACAGAAGGATTTCTCCCCAGCCTAGAGAGCAGATGGCAGGGAGGACTTCAGTGTCTTTCCAAGTTGGTTCCCTGGAGCTTCAGGAATACCTCAGAGGAGCCGAGGAGTACGTGACGCCTTCACCTGCTCCTCTGCTGTAGCTGGGCTGGACTCCTGGGACAGTGGGAGCTGATGAAACATTACAGCAATGATGAGGGACAGCTCTGCCACAGAGTAGCTCCTCTGCCAAGCACACAGGGCTGGGGACACTGCCTGGAGGCACCGAGGGGAGACCTGTGAGGCTGAGAGAGCTGATGGATGCTGAGAGCTCACTGGAGGAGAAATCTCCACAGCCTCTGCCTGGTATGTCTGTGGGTGCAGGGCAATGCAGGTTCTGTTCCTGGAGGGATCTCCTAAAGCTGGGACATGGGGCAGTGTGTGGGGTCTGTCAGGAGGACAGGTTCTCTCTAGGACCAGAAAGTGCTGCCTAGAAGGGATGCCCTTCTGCCTCATCAGAGGGACAGGGCAGGACAGCTGTCTTCTCCTGGGCATGGCTGCAGGGGTGTGAAGCAGCGTGTGCACCCAGGGGTGCCCAAGGCTGTCCTTGCAAGCAGGGTCCCTTCACCCCAGGGGCTGTGTGCTGGGGCAGAGATGCTGCTACTGCCAGGGTCAGCACTCAGCCTGGCTCATGGGCTTCAAACCACAGACAGCAGCTCTGGGTGGGAGGAGGGACCCAGGGAAGGTCCTTCTGTTCTAAGAAAAAGCTCCATGGGTCAGCTTTGCTCCCAGCTCCAGATGAGCCTTGAGAAATCCTACAGGGACTTTGAAGAACCATATCAAGGAAGCATTTTCCTGTAGACAGAGTCTTTGCTTTGACTTTTCCTCTCCTGTGGGCTGTGCTGACTGTGGGAGATGAGAACTTATTTCCCCTCTCAAGAATATAAAATGAAAACTCATTACACATTCGAGAGTCTCCTGAGCCCTGCACACACAGAGGTTCCCAGGGCAGAGCCCTGATGCCAGGAGCGGTCTGCAGAGCAGAGCTGAGCACAGGGCAGGTTGGATGAGGTCTGTGAGCACAGAGCAGGAGGTGACATGGGCAAAGAGAAGCGTCTGCAGTGACAGCTCCAGGCAGCAGAGACACTGTCAGGGAGGGAGAAGGAGCTGCTCCCAGCAATGCCCTGGCAGTGGGGATTTGGTACCTCCCTGTCATCCCCCACCGTGCTGATACTTTCCCATAGCAACCCCCTGGTTTCTGCCACCCAGCACAGACTCTGCACCCAGAGTTCCAGGGTTTCAGGCTGAGTCTTGTTGTTGGCAACCCAACCCCCTAGTGAGTAGAAACCCATGAGTGCCTGTCTGTCTGTCTGTCCCTGTCCTTCCAGTTTTGGCTGGAGCATTTTTCACTCTTTCCTCTCCTGTAGTTGCTGTCTCTGTCCCACCCTTACCTGGGGGCTCTGGGCATGTCCTTTGGTGGGGCTGGCACTGAGCTGACCCTCACTTCAGGACCCCCATCTGTAGGACTGAAACTATTCACTTACTGCTGCCAGGCAGGACTGAGTTCTCCAGAGCCCACAGCCAACCCTCCGCCCACCAGTGGCACACTGAAGCCAGCACAAAGCAGAGCTCCCAAAAGGGACCTGACAAAAGGCTTCCTGAATACAGAGTCAATCTGAGGGTGTTTCCTAAGACTTGCTAGAGGTTTTTGTCAGAGGAGCTCCCTAACTTCTTGCTTCCTTTTCCTCCTTGGACAGGTCTCCACACTTGACAGCAGCAGATGTCCAACAGCAGCTCCATCAGCCAGTTCCTCCTCCTGCCCTTTGCAGACACATGGGAGCTGCAGCTCCTGCACTTCTGCCTCTTCCTGGGCATCTACCTGGCTGCTCTCCTGGGCAATGGCCTCATCATCATCACCATAGCCTGTGACCACCACCTCCACACCCCCATGTACTTCTTCCTCCTCAACCTCGCTGTTGCTGACTTTGGCTGCATCTCCACCACTGTTCCCAAATCCATGGCCAATTCCTTGTGGAACACCAGGGCCATTTCCTACACAGGATGTGTGGCTCAACTCTTTTTCTTTGTATTTTTGCTCTCAACAGAGTTCTGTCTCCTCACTGTCATGGCCTATGACCGGTACGTTGCCATCTGCCACCCCCTGCACTACGGGACCCTCCTGGGCAGCAGAGCTTGTGTCCACATGGCAGCAGCTGCCTGGGCCAGTGGGTTTCTCTATTCTCTACTACACACAGCCAACACATTTTCCCTGCCCCTCTGCCATGGCAATGCTGTTGACCAGTTCTTCTGTGAAATCCCCCAGATCCTCAAGCTCTCCTGCTCACATGCCTACCTCAGGGAAACTGGAGTCCTTGTGGTTGGTATCTGTTTAGCTTTTGTGTGTTTTGTGTTCATTGTGGTGTCCTATGTGCAGATCTTTAGGGCTGTGCTGAGGATCCCCTCGCAGCAGGGACGGCACAAAGCCTTTTCCACCTGCCTCCCTCACCTGGCCGTGGTCTCCCTGCTTCTCAGCACTGCCATGTTTGCCAATCTGAAGCCCCTCAGCTTCTCATCCATGTCTTTGGAGCTGGCAGTGTCATTTCTTTACTCAGTGTTTCCACCAGCAGTGAACCCCCTCATCTACAGCATGAGGAACCAGGAGCTCAAGGATGCCCTGTGGAAACTGATGACTGGATTTTTCTAAGCAGCAATAAACTGCTCATATGACCAACCTTATAAGGGACGTTATCACCACTCCCTCTTTAGAAGGGTTTTAATTCTTGGGTTTTTTCTTCTAGTTTGTCTAAGCTAACCTTAAATCTAATTAGTTGTAGAAGCCTTGAGTTCTTTAATGAGAAAGACTTGAAGAGACATGATTTCTGGATGTTAATGATGTATTTTCTTTTGGGTCCACAGACCTCAGATACCAAGGGGAGCGTGAGAGTCAGAAGTAATGCCCAAAGTACCTTGAAGCACTAACAGGTCCCACTGGGAGCCATTCCTGACAAAGCCTCCCCAGGAGCTCGTTAGAGCAGACAACTGGAGGCCATGAGGACAAACCCAGGCAAAGCACAGGCAGCTCTGATGCTGAGGACACCCTGGCTTGGTCTGATGAAGCAGAAATACCAAGTGCTGACCCCCAGCCCCTGGGCAGGGAGATCCTGTTGCTCAACTATGTCTCAAGGCTCTTCCTTTGGGTGTGAGGAGTTTGATATGAAGGAAACAACAGGGGTATGACACATGGTGACCTACATTGTCGTGGATGCAAGGGGGCAATGATGCTCCATGGCCACGAGGACAATGTGTCTCCTCTGAGGCCTCTGGGTCCAGGCCATCAGCCATAGTCAAAGGGGCAAAGACCTCATTTCTATCAGGACCTTTCAGCCTTGCCAGCACCCTTGCCCGCCTGGAATACAGCCCATTCCTCACTGCCCCACATCTGTGCTTGTTTCCCTGCAGGTTGCAGGCACCCAACACCCTTCCCCACCTCGCTGTCACCTGCAGAGATCAGCGATGGGCAACACGCAATTCAATATGAATTTTAGGTGAAGCCGTTTATTGGGTGAAATCCCTCAGATTAGAGACATTTGTTACTGCAAACGTGGCAAGCTGAAAACCTGCTAATTGGTTACATACACTGTTTACACCCCACTGACTGGTTAGTGATTATCACGAGTTCTGATGAACATATCTTATAGCTAAATATCATTAGTTTACCTTTGACACCTAAAAACATCTGCACACTCTGTTTTGACCATCTTATTATGGCTGGTTCTGAACATGTTCCGTTATTCCCAAGTACCTTCCAATAACTTCTTCTTGGTTTAGGGCAGTCTGTGTTTTAAGGCCGCTGTGTTTTAAGAATGTGATTATCAAAATCCTCTCAGCACGAGTAACTTTTCCTGTCTCATGGGAACAGGAGGATATTGTCAGGGTCTATGTCTTTGGTGGCCTACTGTCTTCCCTGACAGTTCCCCTTTTTTGTATTTGTGTTACAAAAACTGCCTGTAGAGGTTTCTGCAGGGCCCTTTGCAGAAAGCTCAACAAACATGGCAGTAAGAGTACGACAACAACAGCTGCTAAAATCAACAATCCAGTTTTGGCCATTGACAATATCCATCCTGAAATTCCCCACTGTTGCCTTTTGGTAAGGCACGGCGACCTGGTTCAGGAACGGCACCGGTGCCACACTCTGGCAGCTCAGTCCATCAGCTCACAGACACCAATGTGGTGGACGGCAAAAGGCGTTTATTGGAGAGGGACGCGGGGCTTTATACCCCAGGGGTCTGATGTCACTTCCGTCCGCTTACCTCACCGGCTCCCTACTATTGGTTACCTAAGGAGAGGGGGGGTCCTACCTTTCCGTACAGCCCGAAATCTTCCGACCGCCAGGCCCTATCTACCGACATTTCCCCCCTCCCTGTGCTCACTAAAACTACTTATAGTGCAAAGTGCAAAAGTGACACACAATACTGATATATAAAAAGGTGATAGCTTATAACAGTGTTGGACTACAGTAGTGACAATATATAATAGTGATAATACATAATAGTGATAATAATAGTGATAATATGTTAGTGATAATATATAATAGTGGTAAGTTATAATATTGATAGCTTATAATAGTGACAGCTTATAATGTTGATAGCATAAGGCACATTAAGTGAATGATAGTCAGAGGTAGCCTAGACAGTAGGATATACTAGGGACAACTACAGAACAGTAGGGGTAGTGCTCAGTGGTTACTTTCTTAAAGCATCTGTCTGTTTTCTACAAAGAGAATGTTAACCCTCTCTAGCTGACTCTTGACGAATGCTGTGAGCTTGTTCAGTGCACAGGGTCTGAAAATCAGTGCTATTATGATCATTACAACTGGTCCCAACAAGGTAGATATTAAGGTGGTTAGCCATGGCGAGTAACTAAACCATGATCCCAACCATCCTCCTTGGGCCTCTCTTTCCCTTTTTCTCTGAGCTAACCTTTCTCTCAGTTGAGCCATCGAATCCCTGACTAACCCAGTGTGGTCAGCATAAAAGCAGCATTCCTCTTTCAAGGCGGCACAAAGGCCTCCATGTTGCATGAACAGGTGGTCTAATCCTCGTCTGTTCTGCAAGACAACCTCTGAGAGTGAAGAGACAGATTGTTCTAGAAGGGTCATAGATTCCTCGAGTCTTTGCAGATCCTCGTCGATGGCAGTTTGTAGTCGAGCCAGGTCTTGGTGATGGTTCAGCAGAGAGGTCACTCCTGTGGCTGTGCCAGCTACTCCCAGGTCGAGCAGTGTAGCTACTGTCAGTGCTGTCAGTATTTCTCTCTTTTGGATCCTGTTGTCTACTTCTCCCCAGTAGTTGCTCATTTCTTCATCCGAATGATATAGGACACTGGGAATAATCAAAACTTGTACACAAAAGTCAGTTGAATTGTTAAAATGCTTAATGGACACACAGGGGGTCAGACCTGTCTGATGACAGATCCACATCCCTGATGCGGATGGAATTGCCCATTTATAGGTTGTATCAATCGCAACAGTTTCTGCACAGACCACGCTGTTCCAGCTCGCTAAGGTGGCATTGCCAAAACATATGCCTTGGCCTCTAACCTGGTCCAAAGTGATTCCTCTCCGTGGTGTATCCCACTTGCACTGAGTCGGGTTATCTTTCCATGAGTAGCTAAAAGGAGTGTTGAGGGCAATACCCTCATAGTAAGGGGGATACGCATCATAACACAGCCAACATGCCTTAGTAAGATTGGGGTTGGATTGATTCAGTGATTTAAAGTAGCATCTAACACACCAAAGAATGATTTGCCAGCCGAAAGGTGAGAGTCTGGGATCGAATTGCCTAAGGGAACCTTTCGTTCAGCTGGTAGGGGACTGGTTGGGGCCGAAGCAGGAACTGGCAAGTTGTCTCTTCCTTGTCGGTTATTGCTTTTGATCCCGACATTGGGACCGATTGCTGAGGTGGTTCTCAGCTCCTTTCTTTTAATAAAATATAGTCCTCCCCTATTAACGCCACCTTCCCAGTACTTAAAGCCCCAGGTTTTGCCAGCAGTCCATCCCCAGTCATTCTCATTTGTTACATTTAGCATAAAATATCTACGTAACTCTCCCTCCTTAGGTCTTTTTACACTCGGAGCCCTCCAAGATCTCTCCACTATTAGTTTTCTGTACCTAACGCAATTGTAAGGTCCGAGTTGAATTCTGAGGTACCTGTCTGGTCCTGCTGCTGGTGTCCAGTCAGAGGTTATGGTCTCGCATCCCCAGGTAGGACAATAGAATTGACTAGGGGAGTAGCACTGAGGTCTGCCTGGGTTAAAGCTAGGACACACCTTGTACCTTGCATCCCACAGACAAGGGTCCACTGGGACTAAGCTACAGAGATGCACTTTAAAGCGAGGAGGGCCTGAGGTGATGATTTTCTAGAGTATTTTCTGATCCTCCCATCTCCCTAACACCCATTCCCACGGTCGATGTTCGTACAAACCAGTAGACGGCACGACAAACCCTAAAAGTAAAACCACCCAGAGACATTGTGGCCCTTTGCCACGGGGGTTTGTCTTGCCATCGTTTGGATTCTGCCGGTGTGGAACCTCCAGGGGCAGACAGGGTGTTTGCTGACTTGTTGTCCTCCTCAGCCACCAGGGTGCACGGGTCACAAAGGCGCCCGATGATCTGGTCCTTTTTGCTTTTGATGGAGAGAATTCGGCTTTTAATTTGATCACTTGTGAGCCACTCGCCTTGGCTGGTATTCGACTCGGAGCCGGAACTCGACTGACTGGCCACTTCCGGTTTTCCATTCCTTTTTGTTGTGCTCTGACCCCGCCCACCAGCTTTGTGGGTGGGTCCTTGTTCCCACCCCCTCTACCCGCCCCCCCTCCTCGGCAGGTTCTGATTGGCTCTCCACCTGTTGCTCATGTTCCTGTCCCTTCCTTCTCTATCTCTACCACCCTTCCCTTTCACGTCAGCCAGCTCTGGAATTTCCTCCCTGTTCCCACCAAAAGGATTTTTGCCCCGCCCTTCTTCTCCGCTCTCGGCGCCATCTTTGGACACATAGGGAGTTGGCTCCGAGCAGCTTCCTGAGATTCTGATTTCTTAGTGGCAGCCCTGGCCTCCTCGGCTAGCCCTCCCCAGAAAGATTTCGCTCGCTCCTGCCCCTCCATAGAAGGTTTTGCCTGATCTGACCCTCCGTAAGTGGATCAGGGTTCGGGGATGGAGGAGGCTTATCACCCTCTCAATCTTTGGGCTCAACAGGCTTATCACTGTCTGGGGGCTGCAACGTTTGTGTGGCCACCCTGATTCCCAATTTTGGGGTGACCAACAAACATTCTTTCACCGCTCTCCAAGTGTCCTGCTCTTGTATGGCCTTCTGGAAGGCCACCACAACCATCCCCCACGATTTCAGAGTTTTCCCACTGCCAGAGGACATAGTTTCCTCAGCCAAAGCTTTAGTACATTTATCCCACACCTCAGGGTGGAGAATATTGAACCGGCTGGTCAATGACCCCGATTTGTAAAAGTCTCACAACAGCAAGAGTAAAATCTTTAGCCTGACACTCAATACCCCACTGCGTACGCAATCCCAATACGACCTTCACAAGGGCTTCCATCCTCCTTGTTGGTCTCAGAACGCCCTCCCTGCCTGGTGGGTCCCGCCTCTCCGGCCACTGTTCACCCAAATCCAGGTGAGTTTCCCGGGTTTCGGCACCACTTGTTGCCTTTGATAGGCGTGGCGACCCGGTTCAGGAACGGCACCAGCGCCACACTCTGGCAGCTCGGTCCATCAGCTCACAGACACCAATGTGGTGGACGGCAAATGGCGTTTATTAGAGAGGGGCACAGTGTTTTATAACCTAGGGCTACGACGTCACTTCCGTCCGCTTACATCACGGGCTACCTACTATTGGTTACCTGAGGAGGGGGGGGGACTCCTACCTTTCCGTACAGCCCGAAATCTTCCGACAGCAAGGCCATATCAACCGACACCAGACACACCCGGTGGAGAGTAAAGTTTTCCATTACAACACCCCCAGTACAGAGGCAGGATGACAAATACAACACCCCCTGTGCAGACACACAGGGTGCAAGAAACTCCCATCACAGAGGCAGTCTGTCCTTTAGTGCACCCCGGTACCGAGGCAAGGGGTGCTAGACACACCCTGTACAGAGGCAGGCTGTCCATTCTGACACACCCAGTACAGAGGTAAATGGTCTGTTATGAGACCACCGGTAGAGAGGCAGGCAGTGCGTTGAGACACCCCCGGTACAGAGGAAGGCTTTCGATTGCCACACACCCCGTATAGAGGCACCTGGTGCCAGACAAACTTGGTATAGCGGCAGGTTGTCCTTTAGAGCACCCTGGTACACAGGCATAGTGTGTGAGATGACCCAGAGAGAGGCAGATTGTCCATTATGACACCTCCAGTACAGAGACAGGCTGTCCATTATGACACCCGCGGTATGGAGGCAGGCTGTCCTATTGTCACCCTGTTACAGAGGCAGGCTGTCCTTTATGATACACACGGTACAGAGGCACCGGGTGCAAGACTCCCCTGGTATAGAGTCAGGCTGTCCATTACAACACCCCCAGTAGAGAGGCAGGCTGTCCGTTACCACAGACCCTGTACAGACACACTGGGTGCAAGACACCCCCATAATAGGGGCAGGCTGTCCTTTACAGCACCCTGGTACAGAGGTATGGGGTGCCAGCTACACCCGCTACAGAGACAAGCTTTCCATTACGACACCCCTGTTACAGGGGCAGGCTGTCCATTACCACACAGCCTGTGCAGACACACAGGATGCAAGAAACCCCTGGTACAGAGGGAGGCTGTACAACACCCCAATACAGAGGGAAGGGGTGCTAGACACACCCTGTACAGAGGCAGGATATCCATTACGACACACCCGGTACAGAGGTAAACGGTCCGTTATGACACCCCCAGTACAGAGGCAGGCTGTCCAGTGTGACATCCCCAGGACAGAGACAGGCTGTTGATTGTGACATTTACCTTACAGAGGCAGGCAGTCTATTCTGGCACCCCATGTACAGATGCACGGGGTTCAAGACACGCTTTCTCCACAGGGAGGCTGTCTGTTATGACACACCTGGTACAGAGTCATGCTGTCCATTACGACACACTCCATACAGATACACAGGGTGCAAGACACCCCCAGTTTAAGGGCAGGCTGACCTTTACTCACCACAGTACAATGCCATGGGGTGCCAGACACACCAGGTGCAGAGGAACGGGGTGCCAGACACACCCTGTACAGAGGCATGGGGTGCCAGATACCCCTGCTCCAGAGGCAAGTTTTCCATTACCACACCCCCAGTACAGAGGCAGGCTGCCAAATACAACACCCCCTGTGCAGAAACACAGGGTGCAAGAAACCCCCATTACAGAAGCAGGCTGTCCTTTAGTGCACCCCGGTACCGAGGCAAGGAGTGCTAGACACACCCTGTACAGAGGCAGGCTGTCCATTATGACACACCCAGTACAGAGGTAAATGGTCCATTATGACACCCCCAGTAGAGAGGCAGGCAGTGCGTTGAGACACCCCCGGTGCAGAGGAAGGGTTTCCATTACCACACCCCGTACAGAGGCACCTGGTGCAAGACAACCTTGGTATAGAGGCAGGTTGTCCTTTAGAGCACCCTGGTACAGAGGCACGGGGTGCCAGGCTCCACGGACAGAGGCAGGTTGTTGATTGTGACATCCCTGGTGCAGAGGCAGGCTGTCCATTGTGACATCCATGGCACACAGGGAGGTTGTCCATTATGACAGAGGAAGGCTTCCTATTCTGGCATCTCATGTACATGGCTGCGGGGTTCCAGACACACTTCTTCCACAGGTAGGCTGTCCGTTATGACACACCTGCTACAGAGGCAGGCTGTCCAATACCACACTTCTGGTACAGAGGCCGGCTGTCCATTGTGACACCCTGTAGAGACGCACACGGTGCAAGACACCCCCAGTATAGAGGCAGGCTGTCCTTTATAGCACCCTGGTACAGAGGAACGGGCTTCCAGACACACCCAGTACAAAGTCCATTGCATCACCCCGGTTACAGAGGACAGGCTGTCCATTATGACACCCCCAGTACAGAGTCAGGCTGTCCATTGTGACATCCACAGTAGCTGGGGAGGCTGTCCATTATGACAGCCCTGGTAGAGAGGCAGGTTGTGCATTAAGACACCCCCAGTACAGAAGAAGGCTTTAAATTCCCACACACCCCTTATAGAGACTTGTGGTGCAAGTCACCCCCAGTATAGAGGCAGGTTGTCCTTTAGAGGACCCTGGTACACAGGCATAGTGTGTGAGATGACCCAGACAGAGGCAGATTGTCCATTATGACATCCCCAGCACAGAGGCAGGCTGTCCATTATGACAACTGTGGTACAGAGGCACCGGGTGCAAGACAGCATGGGTACAGAGTCACGCTGTCCGTTACAACACCCCCAGTGTAGAGGTAGGCTGATCATTACCACACACCCTGTACAGACACACAGGGTGCAAGACACCTCCGGTTCAAGACCAGTTGTCCTGTACAGCACCCTGGTACAGAGGCATGGGGTGCTAGACACAGCTGGTGCAGAGGAATGGGGTGCCAGACACACCTGGTACAGAGTGAGGAGTTGCCAGACACACCTGATACAGAAGCCAACTTTCCATTACAACACCCTGATAAAGAGGCAGGCTTTTAATTTCGACATACCTGGTACATGGGCAGGCTGTCCATTACCACACACCCCGTACAGACACCCAGGGTGCAAGAAACCCCCGATACAGATGCAGGCTGTCCTTTACAGCACCCCAGTACAGAGACAAACAGGGCTAGACACACCCTGTACAGAGGCAGGGTGTCCATCATGATACCTGCTGCACAGAAGCAGGGTGTCCGTTTGGACACCCCCGGTACAGAGTCACGTTGTCTGTTATGACACACCTGGTACAGAGTCACCCTGTCCGTTATGACACCCCCAGTACAGAGACAGGCTGTCTGTTATGACACCCCCGGTACAGAGACAGGCTGTCCACTGTGACATCCACGGTACACAGGGATGGGGAGAAGAATGGGAAGACAAAGGTAAACTTTATGGGTTCACTTCAGAAGAGTGTACTGGGGCAGAGAGCGGAGGGGGAAATCACAACAGCACTTAGGTTGAAATATGCACAGTGGGTGACACACAGGGCAGCTTCTCGCCTGGTGACCAAATAACCACACACAACCGACCACCACTGAGACCTTCCCAGAGACACATCACCGTGTAAACACTAATCACAAAGTAATTCTGTCTTGTTCACACACATTTCCAAACCCACCTGTGATGGATTGAGCCCAGATTGTTTCTAAAAACCCACCAGACATTCAATCACTGCCCCACAGTGGGCTGGGAGAGAGAAACAGAAGAGTCAATGTAATGAAACCTTTGGGCTCAAGATACAAAGAGCATCAAAAGTGAAGGAAAACCCAGGGCCTCAGAGCCCCACCCCCAACAGAAGTGGTGTAAAGGCAGTCACTGACCAACTCTCACCTCCCACTGACTGATGCCCAACCAGGCTCCCCTTGGAAAGAAAGCCCTGCCCAGTTTTATCTCCAAGCCTGATGTCATGTTGATGGAATAACCCCTTTGGTCAGCTTTGTCCCCTCCCACACCCTTGCCAAGCCCCAGCCACCTCCCTGGGATGGGCAGAGTGAGAACAGAGAAGGCCTTGATGCTGTGCAAGCCCTGCTCAGCAATAGCTAAAGCATCTGTGTGATCTCAGCACAGTTTGGGTCACAGATCTCAAGCACAGCACTGTGCAGACTGCTGGGAGGAAAACCAACTGTGTGCCAGCCCCAGCCAGTCCAAAGATGCTTCTCTACCACCTCTCTGGGCAGCCTGTTCCAGCACCTCACCACTCTCTCTGTAAAAAACACCCTAATATCCAATCTAAACCTTCTGTCCTTTAGTTTTAATCCATTCCCCTTGTCCTGCCATTATCTACCCTTTTAAAAAGCTGATTCCCCCCCTGTTCCTCTGCTCCCTTCAGGGACTGGAAGGCTGCAATGAGGTCCCCCCACAGCCTTCTCTTCTCCAGGCTGAACCAGCCCAGCTCCCTCAGCCTCTCTCCGTAGGGGAGCTGCTCCAGCCCTCTGAGCATCTTTGTGGCTCCTCTGCTGCTCAGGGCTGCAGAGGAAGGCAAAAACCCCCCGGGGACCAGTGCAAATCCACCCCGGGGGAAAATCCCTTCCTGACCCCAGCAGCAGAGCTGGCGATCGGCTGTTCCCTGAGCATGGGAGCAAGACCGGCTCCCTCCTCCCACCGGCTGCTCACGCCTCCCAGGAGATGCCCCAGCCCTGTTCTCCCTCAGCCTGGAGCCATCTCAGGGGCTGCCCCAGGTGCCCCCGGCCTGATGGACCCTGGGGGCCAGTGTCCTTCCCTTGTGCCTCCTGGGGACACCAGCGGGTGCTGCAGAGCAGTGGGACCCTGTCCACTTCTCTCCATCCCATTGCTTACAGCTGCACTACTGCCCCTGGCTCCATGGCAGGGGAGGATGGTGAGCTCTGCAGGGCTTCTCCAGAGGCATTCCCTTGCCCTGGCCATGGCTCTCCAGAGGAAAAGGCCTGAGCGCCTCTGGCACCTGCAGGGATGGGTGGTGGCTGTAATCTCCTGGAGCAGCTTTTCCATCCAGCAGATGGGCTCTAAAGGTGGCTTTGCCAGCAGCCCAGTAGATCCATTAGACTCTTCCTGCTTTTGTTCTGCCTCCCTCAAGCTGTGCCAGGGAATTCCAGCTGCTCCTTAAGGAGGTCTTCTAGCTGTCCCTGTGGCAGCTCTGTCTGTGGGACAGGGCAGGGTGCTGCCTTTCATGCTGCCTGGGGACATGGTGACAGCACTGTGAGGTGGCAGTGATGTCTGGTGTGAAGACCCGCCCACCGCAGCTCCCCCCAGGGAAGCCCCTCCCACTTCAGTTCTGTCCATCAAAGTTCCAACAGACCATGTTTGAAACCAGACAGGCTTTGAAAAGCAAATGAGGAGGATCTCCAAGGATGTTTGGGACTTTCATCCACTTCCCGTCCCCATCTTTCCACTCAGGGGTCTGGGTATCAGGAGAGAAACTGCTCTGATTACTAAAGACAGGCAAGAAAGGCATCAAGTACCTCAGACCTTTCCACATCCTCAATCACAATGGATCCCCCCCCAACCAATAAAGGTGGAAGATTCTCCTTTTCATTAATGATTTAATAATTTTATTATAATATTTAAAAATGTCTCAGGGCACTGCAGGGATGTGCCTGGGCACGGTGCCAGCAGGAAACCACAGGCTGCTGCCCGGGGGGAGCAGGGCGAGCGCTGCGAGGTCACGTGGGCTGTGGTTTGTGCACCTGCAGGCTCCAGCTCCCGCTCTGCCCGGGGGGAATAACGGCCCCTGGGTGACACGCTGAGAGCCAGGGACACGGCTGAGCCCCTGGGCTGCGTGTCTGCTGCCAGGGCAGGGACATGGCCTAGCCCGGGCTCCTCCTGCGAGGGACCCGCCGTGGGGCTCTGCGGGGAGGAAGGGGCCAGCCAGCACTCCTGGGCTGGAGCTCTGCCCCTGGCCAAGGGCTTTTCCCAGCTGCTGCTCCCAGCACAGCAGGGCTGGAGCAGGAGCAGGGGCTGTTTCCTTTCCAGCCTGACACAGACCCGCAGCAGTCCCAGCTCCGTGGCTCCCACGGCTTGGCGGTGCCTGGACGTTCTTGGCCTTGGGTTCTTGGATGAGCCCAGCAGAGGAGATGCTCGTTGCTCCCAGTGCCCCCAGCAGGGACCGAGCGGGGACAGACCCATTTCTCCTCCACACCCAGCTTGTCCCATGACCATCCCCTGCCCCAGTGACCGTGACATGCGCAGCGGGACCTCTGTGTCCCTCATATATGGTCATGAACGGAGCTGGAGGAGTTCATTGGAGGGCTGGGCTGTGTCGGAGGGGAGATACCTCCCGATAACGACTAAAAAGGGGCTGCTGCTTTGATTGGCTCCTCATGCAGCTGGGTCTGCATCTAAGAGATATATTACCCTTTCATCACTGTCGTCTCTGTGGGTCCCCAGGAGCCGTGACAGGGAGTGTGGTGCTGCAGGGCTGTTCCAGTAGGACAGAAGGCTGAGGCTGGGGATGGAGGGACTCCTGTCCCCTCGGGTGCTGTGGCTGCTGCTCTGGGTTCATCTGTGCAGGGGTAAGTGCAGCTAATCCTTGTCCCACAGAGAGGGTCAGTGGGTACTAGTGGGAACATCGAGGTATCTCTGAGAATGGGGTGTCTTTGGAGGTGCCACTGAGATGAGGGGCAGACAGTGCTCAAGTCAACTGAATTTGTGCCTTTCCCTGTGGTTCTGGGGGCACAGGGCTGTTGCAGGGGGGTCTGGGCTTGTGAGGAGATTGTGCCCTGTGAAGATCTGGGCACAGTGTATGGGTGGGAAGGGGAAGGTGGTGGCTGCTTTTGGAGGAGGTGCTGCTGGCTGTGGGGTTGTAAATAACCCAGTGGGGTTAGAGCTGAGCACTTCCAGCATGGTGAAAGCCTTGGGGACAAATGTGAGCCTGACACTGCCCTGAGGACAGCATGGAAGGGTACATCATGCACACTGGTTCCTGGGAAGGAGGAACCTCCAGACCTGTGGTCTAGGGCTCAGTGCTCTCCTGAAGGTTCCCATGTTTGTGCCTGCAGGGGCTGCAGAGGTGAGGCTGGAAAATGGTGGTGGAAGCTGTGCTGGAAGAGTGGAGGTGAAACAACAGGGGCAGTGGGGGACTGTGTGTGGAGACTTATGGGACAAGACTGATGCTGCAGTGGTTTGCAAGCAGCTGCGCTGTGGGGATGCTGTTGAAGCTCAAGGGTTTGCACACTTTGGGCCAGGATCTGGCCCCATTTGGATGTCTGGTGTTAGGTGTGATGGCACCGAGTCTGCCCTGTCTGACTGCACAAACTATGGCTCAGGCGAAGAGTACTGTTATCACAACTGGGATGCTGGAGTGACATGTTCAGGTAAGGGGCCAGCTGGTCACCACCTTTGTGGCCACAATGGGGAAGGGAGCTCGCTGTCCCCTCAGGGCAGCAAGGGGGTACTGGAAAAGGGCCTGGTGTGGCTGGTCACTGCTGAGTTGAGACTGTCATTGATGGTTTCCCTGGTCTCTGAGGAAAGCCCAGTGGGAACCTGCCATTGCCTGACCCCTCATGTGGCTCAGCCCATGCTCCATAGCTGCCTGGTGTAGGGAGATAGATGTGTTCAGGAAGACCTGTCTGGAAGCCATGAGGACCTCGTCACAGCTCACGTGACACGCACAGCTCCAGGGAAGGAACAAAGGTGACCAGGGCCTTTTGAGTTGTGTTCCCTGGCAAATAGGAGTGCCCCAAAGCAGAGGAGCTACTCTGAGGGGAGGAGCAAAGGGATTAGGATTAAAAGCAGGGTGGCCCTTGGCTACCTCCTGTCTCTTACAGGGTCACTCCATGAGAGGTAGGCAGAGAAGGCTGCAGCATCCAATAGCACCCGGGCCCATCACCTCGGGTCAGAGAGCTCTGGGTGCTTCAGGGCCTGGGGCTGATGCCCAGCAGCCCAAGGTCTCTAGAAGAGCAGCAGTTCATCTGAGCAGTGTCTGTGGCTGTGGCAGAACAACCAGACCCCAGTGCTGTGCTGATTTCTGGAGAGCAGGGAGGGGATCTGGTGGGTTTGTGCCATCAGCACCCACTGCGAGCTGCTGGGATGGTTGTGAGGCTCTTTGCCTGTAGCCAGCTGAGAGATGGGGTGAGACATGCTCAGGACGTTGCCAGAGGGCTCTGGGAACTCACAGGGGTCTTTGTTTGCTCCAGGGTTTGTGCGGCTGGTTGGAGGGGGCAGCCCCTGCTCAGGACGAGTGGAGATCCATGATGAGAACCAGTGGAAAACTGTCTGTGACTCAGACTTTGGTCCCAAAGCCGCTGACGTGGTCTGTGAAGAGCTGCAGTGTGGGGTAGCCCTGTCCATCCCTGGGGCAGCTCCTTTTGGAGAAGGTGTTGGTTCCATCTGGGACAGAGAGCTGCAGTGCTTGGGGAATGAATCCTCTCTGGCCTTCTGCCCCACAGGGTCCCCCAGGGACCCACCCTGCACCCACTCCAACGATGCCAGTGTCATCTGCACAAGTAAGGACTCAGGGTGGGGTGCTGAGTGATGTGGATGAGCTGGGGGGAGGGAGCAGGATGGGGACAGGACACACAACTGGGTTTGAAGGCAGGAGGGGTGATGTGGTTTTCTGCAGCCCTAAGAGATTGCAGAAGGAGGAGGAAGGAAGGCTGTCCATCTGGACAGTCCTACAGCTGCCACATGTGAAGAGCCCCAATGCCCCTTTTCCCCTCTTCCTCTGTCCCCAGAGTACACAGGGTTCAGGCTGGTGAATGGCAGCACAGCTTGTGATGGGCGGGTGGAGGTCCAGGTGCTGGGGACCTGGGGCACCCTCTGTGACTCCCACTGGGACCTCTTGGACGCCCACGTTCTCTGTCGCCACCTCGGCTGCGGGTTTGCTGAGGCCCTTCCTGGAGGAGGGCGTTTTGGGAGAGGCACCGGCCCCACCTGGAGAGAGTCATTCCACTGTGATGGGACTGAAGCCCAGTTGGGACAGTGCCCAGTGACTGCCCTGGGAGCCTCCCCATGCTCCCACGACAGGGACGCTGCTGTCATTTGCTCAGGTGAGTGCTGGGAAAACAGCGTCTGACCCCCATTGTCCCCTGGGGTGTGACATGGCCACCCAAAGCAAGGGACCCCATGGTGGGCGCAGGGTGAGCTTCTCCCTGGAGAAACCCTCTGTTCCCCTGGAGTGATCTGGAGAGCTTGATCTGCTCCAACTGAACGCTCTGAGGTGGGAGAGCTGACACTGAACAGGGTCAGACATCTCTGCCCTCCTGGGGCAGGGGTCAGTCCCTTGAGCCACCAGCAGTTTGGGGTCAAACCAGCTCCCAGTCCCTGATCCCCAGGGGTGCAGAGGGGCAGAGATGTGTGGGGTGTCCCATGTATCAGCAGTGCCAGGGCTGAGGATGAGCAAGGTTTCTCCTGGTGCTGCCAATCCCCAGGCCATCCCACCATCTGCTGCTCCCTCCTGCAGGAGCTGCCCCATCTGCCTCAGCAGGGACATGTTGGGTGTCTGTGCCCCACCAAGAGCAAAGAGAGTCTCTTGCCCAGCAGGGCTCAGTCCCTGGGAAACCAACCATGAGAAAAGCTGCCCCTGAAGCTCAATGCAGAGTGCTTGGGGCAGGCAATAGGTCTCAAGGGCTCCATCAGGCTTCCAGAGCCTGGAGAGGCACTGCAGGTCTCTGGGCTCTCTGGTGCTGCTGAGTCTGGGCCATGGCTGCTCTCCCCAGGCTCAGACAGCTCCGGGGCCCTGCGGCTGGTGGGTGGAGGCAGCCGGTGTGACGGGCGAGTGGAGATCTTCCAGCGCGGGACCTGGGGCCGAGTCCTGGATGACCAGTGGGACGTGCAGGAGGCCAGCGTGGTGTGCCGGCAGCTGTGGTGTGGAGAGGCAGAGAGAGCCTACAACCCCCCAAAGCCTGAGAGAGGGACGGGTCCTGTGGGGCTGCGAGGGGTGCGGTGCGCAGGGCATGAGCCCCACCTGACCCTCTGCAACACCTCCCTGCCCGAGAGCGCGCTGGCAGCTGGGATTGCCGAGGACGTGGGGGTCGTTTGCCGGGGTGAGTGGCACTGCAGGGCCCCCCGGGCTCTGGGCTGGGTGGGCACCATCCCCTGACAGCAGCTGGGCTTCTTCCTGCTGCAGGGAGCCGTCGGGTGCGGCTGGTGAACGGGCCCGGGCGCTGTGCAGGCAGAGTGGAGATCTACTACCGGGGCAGCTGGGGGAGCATCTGCGATGACGGCTGGGACCTGCCCGACGCCGCCGTCGTCTGCCAGCAGCTGGGCTGCGGAGGGGCGGTGGAGGCCGTTGGCTCTGCTGCCTTCGGGGAAGGCGCCGGGCAGGTCTGGCTGGGCAGCGTGAGCTGCTCGGGGGCCGAAGCCCTGGGGGCAGCCCGACTGCGGGCACAAAGAGGACGCCGGAGTCGTCTGCTCAGGTCTGTGCTGGGAGCTGTGCTGGGAGCCCAGGGACAGGGGAGCTTGGGACAAGGGGAGAGCCAGCAATGGCTGCTGCTGAGCCCCTGCCCAAGCCCATGCTGGGGACACCCACACACAGGTCCTCTCTGTCCCACATGGCGTCTCTGGGGAGACAATGGAGGGAAGGGTTGTCTGTCTGTCAGGGGCTGCCAGGGTGACTGTCTGGCCATGCATTTTCCTTGTCTGGGGGCTTCAGGGGCACCCCTGATCCTACATCCCTGCACCATCCTGTTCCCTTTGGTCTCTCTCCTCCCAGATTTTGTGGCCCTGAGGCTGGAGAAGAACGACAGCTGCTCCGGGCGCCTGCAGGTTTTCTATAACGGGACCTGGGGCAGCGTTTGCTCCAACTCAATGACTCTCCAAACGGTGTCTCTGGCGTGCAAGGAGCTGGGCTGCGGGGATGCAGTATCCTTGGACCCATTCCTGACTTATGGAAGGCTGCCTGGCCCTGCCTGGGTGGATCGTGTGGAGTGTGGGAAGAGTCACAGCTCCTTCTGGCAGTGTCCCTCCGCTCCTTGGCATCCACAGTCCTGCACTGACCTGCGCGATGAGACCCACATCACCTGCCAGGGTAACTCTGAGCCACCCGGGCACCAGCATCCCCAGCTCCTGCTCCCTTCTGGGCACTGTCAGACACAGACAGAGCCCACAGGGGCTTTTCCTTTCCATGCCAGACCCTTCTGCTGCTGGTGGTGGCACAAAGGAGCCTTCAGCTCTCAGACCCCACACATTCAGCAGCAGTGGGCAGCCAGGCTGCCAGCAGAGCCTGGGGGAGGCAGAGGTGTCTGCAGGAGAGGTCTCAACAGAGACCCATCAGGGCTCCAAACAGTGTCCCCCATCCTGCCCTCTGTGAACCAGGCTCCCTTGGGGGCTGAGCAGTCAGGGTCCCCCACATTGCCAGGTGTGTCCCCTGAGTGACCGGGGTTCAGCTGCTCCCTTGAGCAAGGTGACTCAGGGATGCACAGGCAGAACTCAGCCCCACTCTCTGCCACACGACCCCTCTGCTGCAGCCCCTCACCACGGCATTTCCTTCTACAGACAGAGAGACAAGAACGGCCCTGGGCCTGGATCCCATGTGCCCAAACTCCACGAGCTGCACAGGTAGCTGCTCCTCTGCAGGCCTCTCTCCCCTGGCAGGGCTCTGCCTGCTGCCCTGGAGCCCTGAGGGGTCTCTGCCTTCTCCAGACAGGGAGAAGATCCGTGCGGTGGGAGGCGAGAGCGGGTGCTGGGGCAGAGTGGAGGTCTGGCACCGCGGCTCCTGGAGGACGGTGTGCGACGACTCCTGGGACATGCTGGATGCGGCGGTGGCGTGCCGGCAGCTGGGCTGTGGCCCCGCAGTGTCTGCCCTGGGCGAGGCGGCGTTTGGGAAGGGGACGGGCCCCATCTGGCTGGAGCAGGTGGAGTGCCGGGGCACAGAGCCGTCTCTGCAGCACTGCTGGGCCCGGCCCGGGGACAGCGGCGCCTGCCGGCATAAGGAGGACGCTGCCGTCAACTGCTCGGGTGAGCATCTCCTGGGGGCTGCACTGTCCTGCCCGTGGCCCCGAGCAGGGCCCTGGGCTCCTGCCTGGCCACCCCTGAAGGAGCAGCCCCACGGGAGGGCCAGTGTGGGTGGGATGTGCCAGGGATGTCTGCACACGTGCACACCCCCCCGGGGTGTCAGAGAGGAGGCTCCCCAGGACCTGCACACCCAGCCTCTCAGCACAGCTCTCCTCCTCCACCTCTCCAGCCGTTTTTCAGGATTCTATACTGGTTTGAGTGGTGCTATAATGGTTTTGGGGTGCTCATACTGGTCTTGGAGGTACATACTGGTTTTCAGGGGGATCTATACTGGCTTGAGGGGATTCTGTACTGGTTTTATTGGTGGTGCATACCGCTTTGAGGGCATTGTGTACTGGTTTGGTGTTCTATACTGATTTGGGAGATTCTATACTAATTTTGGCAGTCCATACTGGCTTAGGGGACTTCATACTGGTTTGTGACGTTTTATACTGGCCTTGGGAGGTCTATACTGGTTTCTGGGGTTTCATAGTTGTTTTGGGGGGTTTACTGGTTTTAGGGCATCTATACTGTGTTTGGGTAGTTCTGTACTGGTGTCGAGGGTTCATACTAGTTTCTGGGGGGTATATAATTGTTTTTTGGTGGTTCGTATTGGTTTGGAGGTGGGTTCATACTGGTTGGGGGACCCCCATGGCAGCCCCATGGCAGCCCAACCAGTATTGCCAGAAACCACCTCACCAGTGTCCCCAGTAACCAGCCCCTCAGTATTCCCATTACCCACAGTATCCCAGTTAACCCACAGCTCTCCTTCTCCTCCTCTGCAGCTGCACCCAGGACCACAACACCAACCCCTCGAGCAGGTAACCTGCCCTGTGTGTCAGCGCTGGCTCTTCCCAGGGCCGGGCTGTGACCCACAGCCAGGGGGAAGGGGCTCCATGCCAGGGTGGGACTTACTGAGGTGGGATGTCAGTCCCCAGAAGGGTGGGACCTTCCCCATCACTCCCCCCTGGTGTCCCTTCCCCCGGTGTCACGGGGTCAGGACTGTGGTGTCACAGCCCCCCACCTGTCCCAGCCCTGGGGCTGCTATTTCTGGCTTCCTGCCTGTGCAGATGCCACCCGGGACCGTCTGACCAGCAGCAGGAGAGAGTCCTTGCTTGTCATCATCTGCATCATCCTGGGAGCCCTTCTCTGCTTGCTCCTGGCCCTCCTGGCTGGGCAAGCGTGGAGCGCCAGGGCTGGGCGCAGAGGTGGGTTTGTTCTCCATGGTCCCAGGTGAAGATGTGTGTTGGCAAGGCCAGGGGGGCTGTGGGGTGTCAGTGAGTGGTACAGGCAGAGCTGTGGGGACAGGAGTGTGTGCTGCCCACAGTCCCATGTGTCACCCCATTGACTGCCTGACCACGGGCAACCAGCAGGAAGGGGGAGAGAGAGTCCAGACATGGGGGGAGTCAGGGATGGAGACAGGAGAGAAATGGAACAGCTGGGCTGGGATAGATGGGATAAAGGAGGATAGATGAGGACGTGACACTGGGAGTGCTCTGGGGAGATGGGGAGGGGGTTCTGGGAGTGTGAGATGCTGGGAGAATCATTGGGCAGCACCTCCCATCCTTTCAGCATCAGGACCCCTGGCTGTTCCTCCACCCAACCCTTACCTCCCCCCAGCAGGGCAGGGGCTGTGTAATGGATCCACTGGGCAGAGACTGGACAGCTAAAGGGCAGAGGAAAGGGAGGAGCTGCTCCAAGCTCAGCACCAGGAACAGGATCCAGGGTCCAGAGGGGCACAAGGGGGGTCTCTGAGGGACAGTGTGAGGGTATCGTTGCCCCTGACAATCTCCACGCGGACATTGCCCTTCCTGAGGAAGTGGCAGCAGTGACAGGACAGCACCGTTGGGCGGGGCTGTGGGCTGAGCCAGGGAAACAGGGCTGGGGGAGCAGATCAGGATCCGTCCCTTCCCTGCCCATCCCTGAGCCACATCCCTGAGCCAGCCCTGCCTCTGTCTGCAGCCTCTGAGCAAGCCTGGAAGCCCTTCCCTGAGGCCCTGTACGAGGAGATCAGGTACAGCCCAGCATTGGAGAAGCAGCCAAGGTTCAGCATGTCAGGTGGGTGTGGGTCCCTCATGGGGGCCATATCTCTAAGGCTCTTTCCCCTGGCCCCCACCTAAGACTGACCCCCTGTAGCCCCCTGGCCCAAGGTCCCTGCAGCATTGGGGCTGTGTGGTTCAGCCAGGTCTTGGAGCTGGAGAAGAGCTTCATCCTCACCAGCTCATCCTGTCCCAGCAGGTGGACAGCCCCTCTCTGTGTGTCCCTACATCCCATTGTCAGCTGAGGGGTGAGGGAAGGGGCTGTCCCAAGGCAGCTCTGGGAGCCCCTGTGAGTTGGGGTTTTCCCAGGAGAGCAAGGAAACTCCTGAGCCCTCATCCTGGCTCGGTGGGTCCCCTGTCCCCAGCAGCACTGAGCACAAGTTGGGTCAGCAGAACTCACCCCATAAAACTTCCATCACTCTCTCCAGGCTCCTACTCAGAGGGGTCCCTGAACAAGATGCAGACCCACTATGAGGACATTGAGGAGGAGGATGGTCCAGGATCAGCACCAGGTAATGGGGGGCAGGAAGGGGTGGATCTCTCCTCCCTGCAAACTTGTGATGGACACCAGTGTCACCTTGAGCAGCAGGGGAGGATATGGGCAGGGGAATCCTCTGGTGCTGCCAAATCCAGTGTCTGGGGCCCATGTCCCTGCCCATCCTCCCTTCCTCTGCTCTGCAGGACGTGTCTCCTCACTGTCAGCATCTCCCCTCTCCTTTCAGACATGCCTGTCCTGCCCAGAGGTGACCCAGCAGATGGCTATGACGATGCCAGGGAGGTTTCTGAGCCTGGGGAGGATCCTGTGTCTGGGCAAGGAGACTGGGAAATGCCCAGGGCACCAGAGGAGGGAGCTGGTCCCAGGGATGCACGTGGAGGTGAGAGGGACAGACAGTGCTGTGGGTTCCTGGGGTGCCAGATGAATTGCTGCCATATTGAGAGCCCACAGTCTGGCAATAGACCAACCTGCCCTGGGTGTTTTCCTTGGGGGGGACCCTTGGTGGGAGGGGGAGGTAAATATTTCTCCTCTGGTGAGGAGAAGGGAGGAAGGTGATGTACAGGTCAGGATGGGCACCTCGTGGGACGATCACTCAGTGGGCTGCCTTGCTGCTTGCAGGGACACACCTGCACCCCCAGAGAAGTGCTGAGGCCCCTGGAGCTGAGGGAGATGCCTGGTCCCCTCCCCAGGACAGCACAGGCTATGACAATGCTGAAGAGGTGTCTCTGGCACATCCCCCTGAGGACACCAAGGCTGTGACACCAGAGCTCAGTGCACAGCAGCCCCTGAGCCCTGGGCCAGCACAGCCCGTCCCGGCCATGCAGCTGGGTGCAGCCAGGAGGGAGGAGAGGTCTGTGCATCTGGGAGAGCCCTGAGCACCAGGGACCCATCTCCCTTCTCCCAGGGGCAGCAGAAACAGCCCGGGGTTTGCTCTCTGTTTATTCTCCTGTGGTCACTCTGTGCCTCCCCACTTGTTCCTATTAAAGCCTTTGGGGTAGGAAGGGGTATTTTTCTCCTTCTTAACTCTGTGGGAGGGAACTCCTCCTCCCCCTCCTTCCTCACTGACCCTGGTGTGTCTGGGATCTTTCCTCATGTTCCCCCCCTCCTCCCTTACCCCTGTCCCAGTCTGGCATCTGTGCCCTTTCTAAACCCACCCTCACAGAGCAGCACCCCCTCTGCTGATGTGCTCAGCTGATGGCAGCAGTAGGGCTGCTGCAGGGCTGCCTGGACATGGGGGAACCAGAATGGGGAACCCAATTTCTCTTCTCACTGGGGCTCCTGCTGCCTCTCTGCTGCCAAAGCCACTGATGTGGAGTCCCACACAGAGTGACATCTCTGCCACTGTCAAGAAACCCAAATGATCCTCTGGAGGGGGAGGGACAGAGAGAATGCCCTGACACTGAGGGAGTAAAGGGTTGGGGTGACCAGTTGAGTGTTGGGGTGACCAGTTGAGGGTTGGGGTGAAAGGGGTTGATGTTGGAGGGAAACGGTCAAAGCCAGAGGCCAGTGGCCAAGGGATGGGTCGACTGGGACAACTCTTGATCCAACCATCAAAGACCCTGGGATGGGTTTTCTGGGAAGGGGCTGGAGATGGTTGGGACGCCCGATACGCATCATCAATCAGTGACGATGACACGGCCACCGACTACTGTGCCAGAGATGGTGGTGGTGGTGCTGATGGTGGTCACCACCCCATTGCCATGTCCCCACCTCCTGGCATCTCCCTGGCATCCTGGCACAAAGATCCAGGTCTCGTTCAAGCACAAACTCCAAAACCATTGGAATTTCACCCAAAGTCTTCCCAGAATCCTGGCCACGACTCATCCAGCTTCACCTCTGGTCACTCCAGGATGTTCTCCATGCCCAAGTAACCAGGAATTCCCCCAAATCCTCATATCTCCCCAAAATCCTCACGTTTCCCCAAAATCTTCTATTTTCCCACCAAATTCCCTAATTCCCAAATTTACCCCATATTCCCTCAAGGGAAGAGACTATTACCAGACTGTTACCAAGGATGGGTGCCACGACAAGAGGGAAGATGCTGCCAATCAGTGTGATTGATAAAGCAACTTCACCTTCATGGCAAGCACACCCTTCCTTTGATACTGTTCCTACCACGTGTTGTACTTGTCGTATTCTAATTGGCTCTTAGCTAAAGGTTACATTTACATACCCCACCCATCTTGCACCTTGGGAATCATGTCTCTTTCTCAGTCCCAGGAGCACTGAATCCTTATCACACCTCCTGCTCCCACATCTTGTGGCCTTGCTGCACGAGACACAAGAACACCCTGACCCATTGTTGACCCTTCTGTTCTCACCAACACGGCGTGGGGCCTGGTCTGGCTGAGCTACACAGGTGACTGCTTGGACAGCTGCTCCACAGGCTCATGGCCTGGCTTCTCAAGCCATTCTGCCACACCCAGGAGGCCAGGAAGGACAATGGCATCTTGGCTTGTATCAAAAACAGGGTGGCCAGGAGGTCTGGGGAGGGGATTGTGCCCCTGTGCTGGACATTGGTGAGACTGCACCTTGAGTGCTGGGTCCAGTTCTGGGCTCCTCACCATAAGAAGGACATTGAGGTCCTGGAGTGAGTCCAGAGAAGGGTAATGAGGCTGGGGAAGGGGCTGGAGGGCAAATCCTCTGAGGAGCAGCTTAGGGAGCTGGGGGTGTTGAGGCTGGAGAAGAGGAGGCTGGGGGGAGACCTTATCACTGCCCTGCCAGGAGGGTGCAGAGAGGTGGGCGATGGTCTCTTCAGCCAGGGGACAGGAGATGGGACAAGGGGAAATGACCTCAAGCTGCCCCAGGACAGGGTCAGATCAGATGTTAGGAAGAATTATTTACTGAAAGAGTTGTCAGGGCCTGGAACAGGCTGCCCAGGGAGGGGGGCAGAGTCACCTTCCCTGGATGTGTTTAAAAAACAGGTAGATGAGGTACTTAGGGATATGGTTTAGCTTAGGATGGGAACAGTTGGACTCGATGATCTTAAAGGTCTTTTCCAACCTTGTGATTCTCTGATTCTTTTCAATGTTTTCAGAAATGACCAGACAACTGGACTGGAGGGTGTCTAAAGTACATTTGCATATGACACCAAATTGGGAGGAGCTGTTGACTCTGCTGAGCGTGGAGAAGCCTTGCAGAGACCTGGACAGGTCAGAGAGCTGGGCAGTCACCAACACCATGGAGTTTAACAAGGGGAAGCACCAGATCCTGCACCTGGGAAGGGGCAGCCCTGGCTGCACATACAGACTGGGGGGTCAGACGCTGGAGGGATTTGGGGCTCTTGGTAGACAGGAAATTAAACACGAGCCAGCAGTGTGCCCAGGCAGCCAGGCGGGCTTGGCATAGAGTGAGGAGTGTTGAATTTAATGGTGAATCTTGTCAGGTTTCTTGTGTTGGTGGGAAAATAACTCCCTGTGTGCTGCCTGTGTGCAGCCAGTTCTCGAAGGAAAGCAGGGGAGCTGGTACAGAGGGGCTGTAATGCCCCACTGTGGAGTGCAGAGAGAGACCTGATGTAAGGGCAAGGGATGCAAGTCCCAGTTGGCTGGTGAGAGTCATGGTGGGCTTGTGGAGATGTGCAGCAAGGTTGTCCCCACTGCCTCAAGGGACCCTTTTTCAGACCAGTCCAGACCTCCTTAGGAGGCACCCTGGATCAATCTCAGCCAGAGGTTGTCACCTCTCCTCTACAGTGAAAATAATAACCTACACCCTTAAAAAGAAATCAATTTTACTCTGAGCTCCCTTTGAAACAGCTTCAATGGTCTGTACATCTCTTGAAGACTTGAAGATAATTACATGAAGAGACATAGCTCGTTAGGGCTTGCTTTTTATTTTTAATGAGCCCTGGGGTGCATTTGGTGCTGAGTCCTTGAAGCTCAGGTACTGAGAGGAGATTACAGAAAAAACTCCATGTCAAAAGCAGAAGCCAAAGTCCCCTGAAGTATTAATGAGTCCCACTGAGAGCCATTGCTGGCTGAGCCTCCCCAGGGACTCGTTAGCACAGGTAATTGGAGGCCATATTGGCTGGTAGGCAAAGGCAATGTACAAGCAGCTGAGATGCTGAGCAAGCCCTGGGTTGGTTTGATGAAGCAGAAAGGCCAAGCCCTGACCCCCAGCCCCAGGGAAGACATGTCCTGCCCCTCAGGCATTGCTCAGGCTCTTCCTGGGGCATCGTGGGGTATGTAATGCTGAGGAAAGAACAACAGGATGAGAGTTTCTCCTCATTGTTGGTCCAAAGCTCAGCTAGAAATTCATCTGTCCTCCATTTAAATAAAAGAAAGAGCAGGGAGACCCTCCATCCCCTATCAGATTCAGGAGGAAACATTGTGGAAAGATGAGGCCAAGGCTGAGGTGCTTAATGAAATCTTTGCCACTGTCTTTAGTAACAGGAGCAGTTGTACAGAGAGAATCCAATTCCCTGAGCTGGGAGACAGGGACAGGGAGCAGAATGAGCCCACCTCAATCCAGGAGGAGATGGTCCTGCTGCACCACAGAGATGTGCAGAGATCTGTGGGGCTGAATGGGATGCAGCCAAGGGTGCTGAAAGAGCTGGCAAGGGGGGTTCACCAAGCCACTTTCCATCAGTCCTGGCTGACTGGATCAGTCAGTGTAACCCCCTATATAAGAAGGGACAGAAGGATGATCAGGGACATTACAGGCCTGATGGTTTGACTTCAGTCCCAGAGAAGCTGATGGAGCAGATCATCCTGAGCAGCATTATCCAGCTCATGAAGAACCCCCAAGTGATCAGGCCCAGTCAGCTTGGGTTCATAAGGGCAGGTCCTGTTTGACCCACTGAATCTCCCTCTATGACAGGGTGACCTGCTTCTTGGAGAAGGGAAGGGCTCTGCATGTTGTCTACCTTGACTTTAGCAAGGCCTTGGAAACAGTTTTCAAGAACTTTCTCTTAGAGAAGCTCACTGCTTGTGTCTTGTAAACTGTGGTGGTTCAGCCCCAAACAATGGCTGAGCACCACATGCTGCTCGCTCACTCCCGGAGGAGAAACAGACAGAGCTTCTGTGGGTTGGGATAAGGACAGTTTACTGACAAAAGCACCATAAAAGGGGAACAATAACAGCCCCAATTGCACTCACACACAGTGATAGCACAGAGAGTACCTTACAAACCCAAACAATAACAGAGTGCTGCACCATGCCATGACCACCCCTCCCCAGCCAGCCCCTTGGATGGGGAAGTGATGTCAGGTGGTGTGGAAAACATCCCAGGTGATCTCAGCTCAGCTGTGCTGGCTGCTTGGGGAGGTGAGCTCTGGCCTGACCAGTAGTAGGACATTATCCACCCCTGTTTCCACACCGTCTAAATCATGCCCAGATCTTACATTTTCAAAGTACTGGGAAGGTTCATAACATCAGTTATTGTTTACAACATCTGCCATGGACAAACATCCAGGAAATAGTATAGAGAAATATGTAATATGTGGCCTTTTTTCTCCTTTGGCAATGTCTAAAGCCAGCTGGGTGGCTTTCACATCTGCAAACTGGCTGGATTTGCCTACTCCATAGGCAGCTTCTGCAACTAGTCGTGTAGGACTCCATACAGCAGCCTTCCACCTCTGATGTTTACCAGCAATGCCACAGGACCCATCAGTGAACAGGGCATATTTGTTCTCATTTTCTTTCAGTTCACTGTACAGTGAGGTCTCTTCAGCACGTGGCACCTGTTCCTCTGGTGATATTCCACAATCTTTGCCTTCTGGCCAGTCTGTGATCACTTCCAGGGTTCCTGGGTGATTGGGGTTTCTTATTCCAGCCCACTGTGTGGTGTGACCCACTTGCTCCACGTAGCATGAATGGCATGGTGTGTAGAAGGGGCCTTCCCTTTGAACATCCAGCCCAGCACCGGCAGTCAGGGTGCCAGGAGGAGCTGGGCTTCAGTCCCAATGACTTCTTAAGTGGCTCAAACCCCTTCCTGTGCTGCCAGTATTTCCTTTTCTGTTAGAGTGTCTGGATCCTCTGTAGCCCCGAATCCAAAACCCCAGAGACTGACCTTGAGCCTCCCCTGGTGCTTTCTGCCAGAGTCTCCAGGTAGGGTCATTCTCCCAGGCTGACCTGTAGAACACATTTTTTACATCTGGCCCAGTCTGGACAGGCCCAAGGGCTACTGCATGGACTGTCTCCTGTTTGATCTCTTCAAAGGCTTCTCACTGTTCATTAGAAATCGTTCTCTTACCAGGTTACATGGTAGAGAGGGCTGACAATGAGACTGTGGTTTGGGATATGCATTCTCCAGAAACCCACAGTGCCTAGGAAAGATTCTGTCTCCATTTTGTGGGTGGGTGGAGACATAGCTGAAATTGTATTGATAACATCCACTGGGATCAGACAACACCCATCCTGCTATTTTATTCCTAAAAAGTGGATTCCTTAAGCAGGTCCCTTGCCCTTACTTTGTCTGATGGCAAAACCAGCTTTAGCAGAATTCAAGTATTTTCTTTCTAAAAAAAACTTCCTCTGCTGTGCTGTCCCATGCCATGACATCATCAATATACTGTAGGTGCTCTGGGGCTTCACCCTACTCTAATGCAGACTGGATCAGTCCATGGCAGATGGTGGGGCTGTGTTTCCAGCCCTGGGGCAGTTGATCCCAGGTGTCCTGGATTCTCTTCCAACTGAAAGCAAACTGTGGCCTGTGTTCTGCTGCCAAAGGAGACGAGAAAACCACATTTGCAATGTCAGTTGTAGTGTAGCACTTGGCTGCTTTTGACTCCAGTTCATACTGGAGTTCTAGCAGGTCTGGCACTGCAGCACTCAGAGGCAGCGTGACCTCATTCAGGGCACGATAGTCCAGCCTCAGCCTCCACTCTGCACTGGGCTTCTGCACTGGCCAGATTGCACTGTTGAAGGGTGAGCGGGTTCTACCAATCACTCCCTGACTCTCCAGTTGATGATCAGTTTCTGAATGGGAATCAGGGAGTCTCTGTTGGGTGTGGTATTGTTGCCTGTGCACCATCATGGTAGCAACCGGTACTCGCTGTTCTTCAGCCTTTAGCAGCCCCACAACAGCAGGGTCTTCTGACAGCCCAGGCAGAAGAGACACTTGTTCAATGTTTTCTCTCTCTGAGGCAGCTATTCCAAAAGCCCACTGGTACCCTTTTGGGTCTTCAAAGTGCCCTCTCTGCAGGACGTCTATGCCCAGGATGCATGGAGCTGCAGATCATCAGGATCACACTAAATCATCTCTCACATGGCTCATCCCCTCAGATAATGGATATCTCTCTCCATGGCCATCCACTGGTCTGGCCAATACACAACATCTTCAATGAACTGGTACCCTGCCCTTACACTTGATAGAAGTCACCTCCAGAGGCTGAGGGCTTGAGACTCCCTTCCAATTGCCTTGTTACTGCCTCCTTCTCTGGACAGGGATCCCAGCTGCTTGGCCTCCCTGCCTTCTCCCTGCTGCCTGCCCCATTGTCCCAGCATCGCAGTAGCCAGGTGATGATGTGCTCCCCTGGAAGGCGGCTGAAGTCTTTTCTCATGTCTCTCAGCTCAAGGACAAGGATCGGGTTATAACCTCTGGTATTGCCTCTTCAGGTCCTTGCAATGGTCCCAGTTCATCAGCATCTCTCCCGATGAGGACTGATTTCTCCATGTATTTCTTCTTCTGGATAGAGGTGACTGACAGTCGTGCTGGTTGGCTGTCTGGATCAGCTCTGGGGTTGGCCTCTGAGGTTTGAGCACCCATGGTGCTTGTTGGGGAGACTGGAGGAGCTGCACTCTCTGAGGCACGGGTAGCTCCAGTGCCTGTTGGAAGGGTTCTTTCTGGCTCAGCTGTGGTGTTGGTTTCTGAGGCCTGGGCAGCCACAGTGCCTCTGGATCTGTTTGTCTTGTCTAGGTATTTTTTCATGCCCTCCCACACCCCATGCCACCCCTGACCCTTCAGCCCAGGGAAGACCTCTTGGCAATATTCTTGGCACAGTTGTTGGTAACACGTAGGTCCAGACAGACATTCAGGAGAGAGAGCAAGACACATATGCTGGTCTGAACATCCCAGGGATAGTCAACGTTCTCAACAGATGCTGTAAAAAGCCTAGAGGGAAAAGGGGAGGAGAAAGCACCCCTCACCTCATCCTCTACCGTTATCACAAAGCTTCAAGCCCCACATTGGGCTCCAAAAAGGGCTGTGGTGGTTCAGCTCCAACCAGTGGCTGAGCAGCACATGCTGCTCACTCACTCCCATAGGAGAAACAGACAGAGCCTCCGTGGGCTGGCCTAAGGACAGTTTACTGACCAAATCACCATGAAAGAACAGCCCACAGTGAATTTCACTTATTCCCAGTTATGACCCAGTCACTGCACAACATGATGACCAACCCAATGACTCGGCTGCACTAGCACTTCCCTGGAGGCACCAGGAGTGCCCCTCCCCAACAAGCCCCTTTTCTGGGGGAGTGATGTCAAGTGGTGTGGAAAACAGCCTGGGCTAACTCAGCTCTCCTGTGCTGCCTGCCTGGGGAGGTTAACTCTGCCCTGGCAAGATCCAGGACAGATGGGATAGGATTGGGATGGGGGTGGGATTGGGATGATGTAGTCAAGGCACCCATCGATCAGGTGGCATGTCAGTTTGCCAGGGTTGTTTGCCTGTGCAGCTGTAAAGTCACAGGCTGTAGGAGGTGATAACTGCCCTACGACCTGCCCAAATCCTTCCACAAACCCTACCAGCCAGGGACTGGCTGCTGAGGGAGGAGGAAATGTTGGAGAGACTGGAACAATGATCATTAAACTGTTGCCCAGTCAGAAGTGCAGGAGCTGCAGCTCCCATGTGTCTGTAAAGGGCAGGAGGAGGAACTGGCTGATGGAGCTGCTGCTGGACATGTGGTGCCTTTGGGTAATGATGGTCCTAACTGTGACCATCTGGTGTCTTTTCATTTGGCCAAAGGAATTCCCCACCAGGCTCAAAAATGCTCCTCATCCCAGGCAGCATTGCTCTATTGGACCTTGAACCCACTCATGTCTCTTGGACCACCTCTGGCCCTTCAGGTGACAACAAGGGTTGGTGTCTGAGCAACTCTCTCCTGGCTTCCACCCTCAGTAATTCCCATGGGCACTGGGACCAGCAGGTCCCATGCTCCTTGACATTTGCAGGGGGACAGAGACCCCTGCCTGTCCCTGCCTGGGGGTCCTGTCTCATGCAGAGACAAGGAAAGGTGATTGTCCTGCCCAGCTCTGGTTGGATCAGGAGAAAGGACTCTTCTGGACACAAGGATTTCTCCCCAGCCAAGGGAGGGAAAGTCAGTGAGAACTTCAGTTTCTTTCCAAAAGGGTTCCCTGGAGCTCTAGGGAGGAGTCCAGAGGGGATGGAGAGTATGATGCCTTCACCTGCTCCTCTGCTGTGAGCTGGGCTGGGCTCCTGGGATGGACAGTGGGAGCTCAGAAATATTGCAGCACTGCAGAGAGACAGCTCTGGCCAGGAGCAGCTCCTCTGCCAAGCACACAGGGCTGGGGACACTGCCTGGAGGCACCGAGGGGAGACCTGTGAGGCTGAGAGAGCTGATGGATGCTGAGAGCTCACTGGAGGAGAAATCTCTCCCTGGTATGTCTGTGGGTGCAGGGCAATGCAGGTTCTGTTCCTGGAGGGATCTCCTAAAGCTGGGACATGGGGCAGTGTGTGGGGTCTGTCAGGAGGACAGGTTCTCTCTAGGACCAGAAGGTGCTGCCTGGAAGGGATGCCCTTGTGCCCCATCAGAGGGACAGGGCAGGACAGCTGTCTTCTCCTGGGCATGGCTGCAGAGGTGGGAAACAGCGTGTGCACCCAGGGTTGCCCAGGGCTGTCCTTGAGAGCAGGGTCCCTTCACCCCAGGGGCTGTGTGCTGGGGCAGAGATGCTGCT